>NC_079506.1:91361551-91631966 GCF_030052815.1 Hevea brasiliensis
AACTTCAGACTCCCTTCAATGATAGCCCCAGCCTCCATCTTTCTTGCAGTATCTACTATGGAATGGAAGCTGTTGGTTTCTAAAGCCAAAATCAATGAAGAGTGTTTGCAGTATAATCTCTTTGTGTACCTTTTCCCCCTCTTTTTATTTGTATTATAATCTTGCCCCACATACTGCAGAAGCTCAATAAACTTGTCTGTATACTCGTCCACACTTATATTAGTAGTTTGTCTCAACTGTTCAAACTTCACTACCTTCAGTTCTCTAGAGCTTTTTGGAACAGCTCAATTTGTAAACTCTATCATAAACTGAGACTAGATCATACTATCAACTCTATCTTCAACATGAAACTTGTACCATTCGTTCACCTTCTTACATTTTAAGGTAAAACCGGCCATCTGAATGACTCTATTATCATTGACGTCCAATTCATTGGCTATCATTTTGACAGTCCTGTCGTACTCGAAAGAATCATCTACTTCCTTATACTTAGGAACATTCAACTTTAAGTAGTCTATCATCTTTATTTTATTTCGATTAATTACCCCAGTCTCTTATATAAGAACTGTTGGAGCTGGAGGGGGTGGTGGTGGTACTTGCTCTCTTGTGACTCCCTTCATGGGATTTTGAGTTCCCATGGTGGTGGTATAACTTTGGGGGTATTAATGTGGAGGGTACATGGGATATGGTTTGTATGATGGGAAGTAAGGTGGGTAGGGTATAAAAGGAGGATATTAAGGGTAGCTCATAAACTCAAGGTTTTTAAAACTCTCATGTTGTGGGTATTAATACCCAAACTAGTAAACCGGTTTTGTCTATAGAGGAGACACGAACTCTGATTCATCTCTTCCTTCCTCAAAGCTGTTTTCTCTCATCCTTTTCATATCGGAAGGCTCGGGGTTCTTATGTTGTTGGGAGAAACCATAAGAACTCCTTCTAGCATGAATAGACATTCTAGGTGTCTGTGTAGTCTCCCTGCTAACTTTAAAGGACTTTCTAGGACCTCTTGAAGATTCTTTCCTTCCGCCTTTGCTTGCTCTCTCCTTGACAATAGGGTTGGCGAGTAGTGCTTTCATACCCTTGGGTGGAGCACCGGTCAACCTAACGGACGGTCTTGAACCTCACATTCTGAAAGCAAATAAGAAGTGTTGAGCACATAAAAGTTCATGTGCATTCACATGAAGACACAATACATAATCAAACATAACATGAAACCTAACATACCTATAACATTCATCACATAATATACAAGGACTCAACCCTATTGGACATATATTTTCCTAATTGTGCTAGTCGACATACTTCCTTTGACCTCTCTTTTATACTTTTACTAGCATCTCGGTCCACTCATCTAACCTAGAGCTCTGATACTAACTTTGTAATGATCCAATCTAAGGACCGTTAGTGGTGTTAGGATCGTGTCAACTTAAGGCTGTTGGAACTTATAGCACGCCTAAAACATGAGAAACATACATACATTTTTGCATCTCAACATCTGAACATACATCAAACCATTACACTTTAGTCTTTTTATCTATACATAAACATAATAATGGTTTATAATTTGAATCTTAATATACATAAGATCCAAAGTGTAATGATTCAACATGCATACTCTTAAAAGGGGTAACACAATATATACATAATCATACTTAAATTATTATTACGTAATTCTAATTTTCTTTAATCACCAGCACAGTATTATCCCTTCTTAAATTATATGTCTATTTACTCATACATCATATATAATGGAAGGGCTAAGATTACCCTATGTTGCTCTCTCTTCAAAGCACTCTTCTAGTCTTGTAATCCTGCACTTGGGGGTTAGGGAAATGGAGTAAACTTACACAAGCTCAGTAAGTAAATTAACCATTATTAATTGTATCATTCATTCACACATATGCAAGTGTCATTCACATGGATTTTCACATTATAAACATTTCATGTAAGATGGACATTATTACTAATTGTTATGGAAAGTCAATCACTATGTTATGGAAAGTCAATCACTATATTATTTCTCTGTATATTCTGTATTCTGTATTCCTATTTAGGATTTCTTATTTAGGATTTCTTCCTAATTAGTAAAACACAATTATAGGAATCAATTGTATATATATACCCATGTACAGATTAATTGAAATTAATGAGAATCATCTCTTTCTACATGGTATCAGAGCAGGTCATCAATCTAGGGTGACTATTTGTTCTCACTACCCAGCTCAGGAGAGACCTTGGCCGCTGACCGGCCATTTCAACCCCGATCAACATCGTCGGTGCCGCCTCAACCCCCTCATTCCACCATTGTCTGCTGTTGCCTGATCCAGTATACCATTAAAGGACTTCTGAGGTTTGGCTCTCAGATCCTATTTCGGTATTTGCTTGATTTGTGATTTTGAGTTATTTTGCTGCTATAAGCACTTTGGATTAGCGTTTCGGTTAGTTTTCTTTATCTCAACAAATGGCAGACAATAAGAATGTTATTTCTGATGTGATTCCGGTGATGACTAAGATCACGGAACACAAACTTAATGGTTCGAATTACAGGTGGAGTAAGGCATTAGGGTCTATTTGCGTAGCATTGATAAGGATGATCACCTTACTAAAGATCCACCCACTGATGATACATGACAAACTTGGCTAAGGGAGGATGCTCGGTTGTTTTTGCAGCTTCGAAACTCGATTCATAGTGAGATAATTAGTTTAATTAATCATTGTGAATTTGTTAAGGAATGGATGGATTGCTTAGATTTTCTGTATTCTGATAAAGGAAATATCTCCCGTATTTATGATGTTTGTAAGGCATTCTACCGTGCTGAGAAAGAGGATAAGTCTCTCACGGCTTATTTTATGGATTTTAAACGGGTATATGAGGAACTTAATGTATTGTTGCCTTTTAGTCCTGATGAAAAAGTTCAAAGAGCTCAACGGAGCAATGGTCATTATGAGTTTTCTTGCAAGCCTTCCTTCAGAGTATGAGACTGCTAAATCTCAGAATCTCTCTAGTTCTGAGATTTTCTCTTTGCATGAAACGTTCACACGGGTTCTTCGTACAGAGAGTACTCAATCGTCACAGCCTGCCAGTAGTGCTCTTATTAGCCGTAATCCAAATGGACAACAGGGTAATAGAAGAGGAAGTAGAGGAGGAATTACAGCAATGTATAATCGTAATGGAGAGGCTAGTTCTAATCAGGACTCAAGAGGAGTCATTTTTTATTATTGCCATGAGCTTGGTCATACAAAATATAATTGTCCGCAACTTCAGAGGAAAAATCAGCGATCACAGATGGCAAATATGGCAGTATAGAATTCTACAGTATCTTCCTCTGAGAAAACTATTTTGGTATCTGCAGAGGATTTTGCACAATTTTCCCAGTATCAGGCATCTCTAAAGCCTATCAGATCCCCTGTCACTGCGATCGCTGAGTCAGGTAAATCCACTACATGCCTTGTGTCTTCTTCATTCAAATGGGTTATTGATTCTGGTGCGACAGATCACATGACAGGTAATTCTAGTCTTCTATCTACTTTTCAGTCTAATCTCACTTCCTCATCATTACTTTAGCTGATGGTTCTACTTCTTGTGTCATGGGTTCTGGAACTGCGAACCCGACTTCGTCAATTTCTTTGTCTTCTGTTTTGTGTCTACCAAAATTCTCTTTTAATCTACCTTCTGTTAGTAAACTTACTCGTGCCTTAAATTGTTCTGTTTCCTTTTTTCCTGACCAGTGTTTGTTTCAGGATCTTACGACGAAGTAGATTATTGGTAGAGGACGCGAGTCAGGTGGTCTCTACATTTTGGAAAATCATGTACCGCGGTCGCTTGTTTGCTCCAGTACCTTGACACCTTTTGAAGCTCATTGTAGATTGGGTCATCCTTCTTTGTCTACCATGAAGAAGCTGTTTCCTCAATTTCAGTCTTTATCAGTACTAAAATGTGAGTCGTGTCAGTTTGCAAAACATTATCGTTTGCCTTCTGTGTCTAGAATCAATAAACGGGCTTCATCCCCTTTTGAGTTCATTCTGATGTTTGGGGTCCTTGTTCTGTTACATCTAAAACTGGATTTCGTTATTTTGTTACTTTTGTTGATGATTACTCTTGTGTTACCTGGTTATATTTAATGAAAAATCGTTCTGAGTTGTTTTCTATCTTTTGTGCCTTTTGTAATGAAATCAAAACTCAATTTAATATTTTTGTACGTATATTAAGAAGTGACAATGCCAAAAAATACTTTTCAGCACAATTTCAGCCTTATATGACACAAAATAACATTCTTCATCAGTCTTCCTGTGTGGATACCCCATCCCAAAATGGCGTGGCCGAAAGAAAAAATCGTCATCTTCTTGAAGTAACTCATGCTCTTCTTTTTCAAATGAAAGTACCTAAACACTTTTGGGCGGATGCAGTTTCTACGGCATGTTTTTTGATCAATCGTATGCCATCTTCTGTCCTTAATGGAGATATTCCTTATACTACTTTGTTTCCTACAAAATCTTTGTTCCCTATTGAACCTCGTATTTTTGGTTGTACGTGTTTTGTGCGTGATGTTCGTCCACAGGTTACTAAATTGGATCCAAAATCTCTCAAATGTGTCTTCCTTGGGTACTCCCGGCTCCAAAAAGGGTACCGTTGTTTCTCTCCTACTCTTAATCGTTATCTTGTTTCTGCAGATGTCACATTTTTTGAGTCCACTCCATCTTTTTCTCCATCTGTGTATGAGAGTCAGGGGGAGGAGGATGGTCTCTTAATATATACTGTCCAACCAATGTCTAGTCCTCTCCCACAGCCTGTTCCTTCTGTCTCTAGACCTACTCGACCTCCCGTTGTTCATGTTTATTCCAGGAGATTGGAGATTCCTAGCTCAGATCCTCCACCAGCTATTTCGTTGGGAGATCCTGTACCTCATACTGATCATAATTCTGATCTAGACTTACCCATTGCTCTTCGTAAAGGTAAACGTTCATGTACTTATTCTATCTCTTCTTTTGTTTCTTATAATCAATTGTCTTCTTGTTCTCGGTGTTTTGTTACTTCTTTAGACTCTGTTCCTATCCCTAATACTGTTGATGAGGCACTGTCTCATCCTGGCTGGTGTGATGCTATGAAAGAGGAAATAGAGGCTTTAGATGCTAATGGTACATGGAAACTATTGCCTTTGCCCACTGGTAAGAAAGCTATTGGTTGCAAATGGGTATTTACAGTAAAGGTAAATCTTGATGATTCTGTGGCTAGGTTAAAAGCACGCCTTGTAGCAAAAGGATATGCTCAGACATATGGGGTTGATTACTCTGATACTTTTTGTCCTGTAGCTAAACTTACTTCTATTCGCTTGTTTATCTCTTTAGCAGCTACATATGATTGGCCCTTGCATTAATTGGATATCAAGAATGCTTTCCTTCATAGTGATCTTCAGGAGGAGGTGTATATGGAGCAACCACCTGGGTTTGTTGCACAGGGGGAGTTGGGTAAAGTTTGTAGGCTTCGGAAGTCTCTTTATAGCTTGAAACAAAGTCCTAGGGCATGGTTTGGGAGATTCAGTGAAGCAGTACAGGAATTTGGTATGCAAAAGAGTAAGTGTGATCACTCAGTATTTTATAGGCAAGCTGAGGCTGGTCTAATTCTCTTGGTAGTCTATGTTGATGACATTGTCATCACTGGGAGTGACTCTGCAGGTATTTCATCTCTTAAAACCTTCCTCCAAACTCAGTTTCAGACCAAAGACTTGGGATTGTTAAAGTATTTCTTGGGTATCGAAGTTATGAGAAGTAAGAAGGGTATTTTCTTGTCTCAAAGAAAATATGTCCTCGATTTATTGACAGAGACAAGAAAATTAGGTGCTAAGCCTTGTAGCGCACCAATGACTCCAACTTTACAACTGTTAGCAGGGGATAGTGAGTTGTTTGAAGATCCAGAGAGATACAGGAGATTGGTAGGAAAATTGAACTACCTTACAGTCACTCGTCCTGACATTGCTTATGCCGTTAGTGTGGTAAGTTAGTTTATGTCTTCCCCAACTGTTGCTCATTGGGAAGCCTTGGAACAAATCTTGTGTTATCTGAAGGGCGCTCCAGGAAGAGGTTTGCTATATGATATTCATGGGCATTTGAATGTTGAATGTTTTTCAAATGCCGACTGGGCTGGATCTAAGGTTGACAGGAGGTCAACTACTGGATATTGCGTTTTTATTGGAGGAAATTTGGTGTCTTAGAGAAGCAAGAAGCAGAGTGTAGTTTCTCAATCTAGTGCTGAATCCGAATACAGAGTCATGGCACAATCAGTATGTGAGGTAATGTGGATACTTGAATTATTAGATGAGACAGGTTTTAAGACCTCCCTGCCTGCGAAATTGTGGTGTGATAATCAAGCTGCTCTTCATATTGTTTCTAATCCGGTGTTTCATGAGCGGACCAAACATATTGAGATTGATTGTCACTTTATTCGTGAAAAGATTCAACAACAGATCATCTCAACAGCACACATCAAAACTGGAGAGCAATTAGGAGATATTTTCACAAAAGCTCTGAATGGAGCTAGGATTGACTACATTTGTAATAAGTTGGGCATGATTAACATCTATACTCCAACTTGAGGGGGAGTGTTATGGAAAGTCAATCACTATGTTATGGAAAGTCAATCACTATATTATTTCTCTGTATATTTTGTATTCTGTATTCCTATTTAGGATTTCTTATTTAGGATTTTTTCCTAATTAGTAGAACACAATTATAGGAATTAATTGTATATATATACCCATGTACAGATTAATTGAAATTAATGAGAATCATCTCTTTCTACACTAATAATTTCCCAAACTTTCCTTTTAAACATGATCAATGTCATGTATCCAAGAGCAACTTTCAGACCTTCCTTGAAGGGCAACACAAGATCTCTTCTTAGGATTTACTTATGAATACATAACATACGTAATATTATATAAACATAACATGGGGAGAGTAATGGGTCATTCAATATCTACCAATGCACCAATAGTAATGTATGTAATTATGTAACATTTTTGTGTTCTAGATGTGTGACACCCCTTACCCGTGTACAGTATACCCAAGTAAGTAATGCCACACGGTGTACCGGCACACTCTAATATTCCTTAATTAATTTATATCATGCTTTTGAGTATAACTTGTAAATTATAACTCATTTAAGTCATTTATTGAAATCATAATTTATTTGAGGTTCCGTAAATTTTAAAGAAAATCCGGCGGAGTACCGGCTAAAAATGGAGAAAACAGTTCTTCGGAGCCTGTTAAAAACACTTCCAATAAACAAATTCATTCATTCCCAACTCCAATATCATCACAAAACTCAATATCAAGATCTCAACAATTTTTTTTTTTTAATTTCAGGTCTCAACAACCTTTTCATTTCTCAAACATCCCTTTCTCAGGGTTCTCATATATAAACAACAATTAAATACTCAAATTACTTTCATACATAACCATAAATCTTTATTATTTACATGAACCTCAAAATACATTACATAAATCCCAAATACATATGAGAAAATAAAAATTAGCTACAAAATGACAAAATGACATCTAGTGTCCTACCAATGCACTGCAGGTGACGAGGTGACACGGACACTGTGCAGAACTGCAGGATGGACTCACCCAGTCTGTGGTCTACTGGGCTCACGATCGGGATCTCCAGTACCTACGCGTGGCAAAAGCAACGCGCTAAGCAATAATGCTTAGTGGTGCAATAATATAATAGAAGAAAATAGCAAGAAAATGAATGTGTATAGAATGTGTATGCTTTCTTTGTTTGGTATTGGTATATCAATTATTTCGTTAACGTTGTTCACTTTTATTCATTTAGTTGCCCCAAGTAAACCTACACTAGACGACTGGACTGGATAACGGGTAAACTGGCGCTGGGTGCCTAGTACCTCGGGCCGTCACACCATCGGTCACATATGCATCTCCCGGTGTGCAACAGAACAGCTAACGAGCTGTAAATAATATCAGGCACAAGGCCAGGTCTCAATACAAAGTCAGAATGGCTAAAGCCATAAAATCACAGAATGGCATATTGCCATGTGCAGTACTGCTAACGGAACCCTATTGGCATGCCAAACTATCCAAACCAATCTTGTTAGGTATACTAGGGCATTTGAAACTTTTAAATTCTTCAATTTGTGAATTTCAAATTTTTAGTGTCACTATTCATCTTATTGGTCAACAAAAATGTTGACTTTTAGAATAAAAATATGTACATTGACTTGGCACTCCCAACATACCACATTTGGCATTCCAAACTTGTTGGCATTAAGCATTTATACCATTTCAAAGTTTAAACCAACACAAGCAGAATTTTCAGTTTTTGTGAGTCAACTTCACTGTTCCATTGGACACTGTTGCTGTGGGAATCTGAAGAAATGTAAAACATGAAAGTTGTTCCTTATTTTGTCTAGTTGAATTTCCTTTTTTGAATCACTCCATTTGGAGTTTTGTAACTCCAGATATGGTCCAAAAACCACAGCTGGCCGGATTGCCAATCTGCAGAATTGACCATATCTACAGTAACAGGAACAGTAACTAGAGTCACTTGGTTGGATGGGTTCTGGCCATAATTTGGGGTAGGTTCCTTCATGAAAGTTGTTTGTCTATGTCTTAACTTGTTGCTGTCTAAATTTCAGGTCAATTGACCATATCTACACTGAGTTATGGCCAAATACTGTTCATTTGGTCATTCTGCAGAATCAGTTGCAGGGTATCCGGATTGGGGCCAAGTTTTGGTCCTCTTGCCTTGGTCTTTTGGGCATGGTTTCTTCAGCAAAAATGTGCCATTATAAGCTTAGTTTCATGTCCAATTGGCCAAACACCAATTGGACCAACACAGCCAAAGTTATGGCTGTGTAATAGGACTGAAATATCAGTCCATTCATTGTCCCTAGGGCACTTACTCCTTCTCTTTGCAATCCTATTTTTCAGTCCAAATTGTGCTCAACTTACCTAAAATAGTCACTAATTGACCATTAAAAAGTTCTCTAACAATTTCCTAAGCCAAGTCACATTTTCACCTTCCTAAACCCTAATTCAATTTCATGATTTATGCCATTTACCTTGGTTAGCTACTAATGCATTACTCATATGTTTATAACTTCAAACATGGTTTCTATTTCACTTCAAGCTCATCAAAAACACTCCTACATATTCCTTTTCTAGGGCAGCCGAAATTCAAGAGCTCATACACATAGGTTTTTGTTCATTTAAATTACAAGTCTTACTAAATTTCAAGTCCAAAATCATGAAATTTAAGAGTTTTATGTTTATAGTTGCATTAACCTTGAATGGGCAGAATTTCCAAAGCCCCAAACTTCACTTTTCTTCCTTTTCTTGGCTGCCAAAAGATCATGCAAGGTGCTAGGATAATTTTTAGTGAAGCTAGGTTATGATTTTATTGGGTAGAAATGGGTGAATCAAGCTTGGGAAGTGGGGTTTAATGGAGGTTTAGGGCAAGGCTTGGGTTTCGGCTGGTTTGGGGAGGGAGATGGCAGATTGTGTTTTTAATTTTTTGGTCTTGGTTTGTCTCTTTTATTGGTTAATAAAAGAGTTGTTTAACTTTGATTGGGTATGGCTTTTAAATGACATCATTTTGATGTCATAATTAAGCCTTTTTCCTCATTTTTCTTTTCTTTCCTCCACTACTCATTTTCAATTTACTTTCTAGTAATGTTTATTCATATTTTATGTTATATTAATTATTTATTCAACTGGACAAGTCGGCCAAAAATTACCTCTGAAGGCGAAATGACCAAAATGCTCTCCGTTTGGCTTAACGGGTCAAAATTGTCTGTACTGATTGAAAAATTTTTCTAGGTATTTTCTTGGCATTCTAATGCCATGGGAACCTCAGTAATCTTTCTCTGGAATCCCAAAAATTATTTTATAATTTTTCCCCCGGGTCTAAGGCTCCTCGTTGCGAGAACCGCAACTTCCCTCTGGTTACCCATCGCTAGGGCACCGGCTCGTTTAACTTGGTTGTATTTTATTTCTAAAATTTTTACTAAATTTTTCTTATTAATATTTGAGTTAATTATGGTTCCTGACTTTAATTTAAATATTTTTTCGGACATTCTAGCTGTCCGGACCGACACTGGTCACCGGAACAGTAGGATGTATGGAGTGGTTACCGGGAGGGTGTTACAACTCTTCCCCTCTAATTTAAATTTCGTCCTCGAAATTTACCTGATGCAAACAGTTGAGGGAACTGTTGCCTCATCGTCTCTTCACTTTCCCAAGTTGCCTCCTCGGTGTTGTGGTGCCTCCAAAGCACTTTCACCAATGGAATTTGCTTGTTTCTCAACTCTTTCACTTCCCGAGCCAAGATCCGTAGAGGTTCTTCTTCGTATGTCAAATCCGGCTGTATTTCAATTTCTTCTCTGGAGATGACATGTGAAGGATCTGAGCGGTATCTTCTGAGCATAGACACGTGGAACACATTGTGGATTTTGTCCAGCTCTGGTGGTAAAGCTAGCCTATAGGCCACTGGACCCACACGTTCGATGATTTCATATGGGCCAATGAACCTAGGGCTCAACTTACCTTTTCTTCCAAACCTCAGTACTTTCTTCCATGGTGACACCTTGAGGAACACTTTGTCGCCAACCACATATTCTATTTCTTTTCTCTTCAAGTCGGCATAGGATTTCTGTCTGTCTGAGGCAACCTTTAAGTTGGCTTTGATTGATTTCACCTTCTCCTCAGCCTGTTTCACCAAGTCTGGCCCCACCAGTTTGTCTTCGCCCAATTCAGTCCAGCACACTGGAGTTCTACATTTTCTCCCATACAGTGCTTCATATGGGGCCATTTGGATGCTAGCTTGGTAGCTATTGTTGTATGCAAATTCTGCCAGTGGAAGGTATCTATCCCAACTTCCCTCAAACTCAATGAAACAACTCCTCAGCATATCCTCAAGGACCTGACATATATTTCATGTTATTGTTATCATTTCTATTCAATATTTGTATCAATTTCATTGATTTCAATTGTTTACCTGGATTACTCTTTCAGATTGCCCATCCGTCTTGAGGATGGAAAGCTGTGCTGAAATGGAGTTGTGTACCCAAGGACTCATGCAACTTCTTCCAGAATCTCGATGTAAACCTTGGGTCTCGATCAGATATGATGGAAAGTGGAATTCCATGCAGTCTAACTATCTCACTGATATACAATTCTGCTAACTTCTCCAGTGAGTAGTCAGTCCTAATTGGCAGAAAATGTGCTGACTTGGTCAATCTATCCACTATTACCCATGCTGCATCATGTTTCTTCCGGGTGAGAGGTAAACCACTTACAAAATCCATGGTGACCCGATCCCATTTCCATTCAGGTATGCGTATCGGCTGTAGCAAACCCGATGGAACTTGATGTTCTGCCTTGACTTGCTGACATGTCAAGCATTTAGTTACATAGTCAGCTATGTCTTTCTTCATACCAGGCCACCAATACTGAAGCTTCAGATCATGATACATCTTTGTACTTCCTGGGTGCATAGCATATACACTAGTGTGCGCCTCTTTGAATCGGCCTTCACTTCCCCATCTTACGGTACACACGTCTTCCTTTGTATCTGAGACACCCATCCGCTTTTACCTCATAGTCGATTGCTTTTCCTTCCGGGATTTTGCTCATAATGGCCATTAACTTTTCATCGCCTTTTGCCCATCTAAAATCTGTTGTAGCGAGTTTGGCCTCACTTGCAACTCACCAAAATAGCTCCATCTCGAATCAAAGATAGACGGGCATTCAATGATCTCAAGGTCATGGATTTTCTGCTCAAAGCATCAAGAACTACATTTGCCTTCCTGTGATGGTAGTCAATTACACAATCATAATCTTTCAGGAACTCAATCCATCGCCTCTGTCGAAGGTTGAGCTCCTTCAGGTTGGCAAGTATTTGTGCTTTTGTGGTACGTGTAAATGTAGCACTTTTCCCCATACAAGTAATGCCTCCATATCTTGATGCGAAGATAATTGCCGCAAGCTCTAGATCATGGGTAGGGTAGTTCTGTTCATGTGGCCTTAGCGTGTGGAAGCATAGGCGATCACTTTCCCCTCTTGCATCAATACACACCCTAACCCATTATGAGAGGCATCATCAGAGACCACAAAGTCCTTTCTCGACACCGGCCGTGTTAACACCGGTGCCTCTGTCAACATAGCCTTCAACTTCTCAAACTGGTGCGACACTTGTCATTCCAGTCAAATCTGACATTCTTGTGTAATAACTTGGTCATTGGAGCAGCTATTAGGGAAAATCCCTTCACAAATCTTCTGCAATACCCAGCTAGCCCCAAGAAGCTTCTGACCTCAGTTGTATTCTTGGGAGGCTTCCATTCCAGCACTGCTTCTATTTTCTTGGGATCCACCCTAATCCCATCAGCTGACACTACGTGTCCAAGGAATGCAATCTCATTCAGCCAAAAGTCACACTTGGACAACTTAGCATACAATTTCTTTTCTCTCAGGGTTTGCAGAACAATCCTCAAATGCTCATCATTTTCTTTCCTGGTCTTGGAATACACCAGAATATCATTAATAAAGACCACTACGAACCGATCTAAGTGTGGATGAAAGATACGGTTCATAAGGTCCATGAATGCCGCTGGTGTATTTGTTAGGCCAAAGGGCATCACTAGGAACTCATAATGCCCATACCGGGTCCTGAATGCAGTCTTGGGCACATCTACATCCTTTACCCTCAACTGATGATACCCTGATCTGAGATCAATCTTAGAAAATACTCTGCTTCCCTTCAACCGATCAAACAGATCATCAATTCTAGGCAACGGATATTTGTTCTTCATCACTACTTTATTCAATCGCGGTAATCAATGCATAGCCTCAAAGTCCCATCCTTCTTCTTCACAACAAAGACTGAGCTCCCCATGGTGACACACTGGGCGTATGAACCCCTTATCCAAAGAACTCTTGCAACCGAGTTTTCAACTCCTCAATTCTGGGTGCCATCCTATAAGGAGCAATGGAAATGGGTGTCAGTGCAGTTGTCTCAATAGCAAATTCAACTTCCCTTTCTGGTGGCAAACCAGGCAACTCTTCGGGAAATACCTCTGGGAAGTCCTTTACTGTGGGTATGTCACTCAGGTTTGGCTTAGCCTGCATAGTATCCACCACATGTGCTAGGTAGTCTTCACAGCCTTTTCTCATCATTCTTCTTGCAACTGTGGCTGAGATAACATTGGACAAAAATCATCCTTTCCCTCACAACAGTGATCTCATTACCCTCAGAAGTTTTCAGAGAAATCCTCTTCAATTTGCAATCAACTATTGCCTGATAACGTGACAACCAGTCCATTCCCAAAATCACGTCAAACTCATGGAACGGCAACTCAATCAGGTCTGCCAAGAATTCATACCCCTGAATCCTCAACGGGCAACCTTTGTATATCTTGTTCACTACCACACTGTGGCCCAATGGATTAGTGACCAGAATGTCTTGGTCACTCTCCCCTACCAGTATCCCCTTTCTACGGGTAGGTTGATGCAAATGTAGGAATGAGTGGATCTGGATCCACCAATGCATGCACAGGAGTATTGTAGAGGAGAACGCACTCGATGACGCCCGGCATCTTGCTCCTCCCGAGCTCGGGGCATAATTTCGCAGTGGTCCGTTATCCGCCTCTCGCTGGCTCGATGCGTGCCTCGTGATGGTCCCACCGCGTCGATTTGCTGTGTTTTCTACCTCTCGTGGTGCAGGAGCAGTGTCTGCTTGTGTTGGAGCGCTTGTAGTGGTTCTGCGTGGGCGGCCACCGATGCTCGTCGACCCACATCTCAAGCGCCATTACTCTCCAACACTCCTTATGCCACTTCAGCGGTGTGGATATGCAGAAGATGCCGGGCTGGTCCTCGAACCCCATCCTCGGAGAGCCGCCCACCGATGGTGTGGGTGACCTCTCCTAGGGGTGAATCGTGGCACGGGCCCCGAGATTGACCACGACCATGTGGCTGAGCTGAACTGCGTGTGTGGACCCTTGAACTTCTTCCCAAATGCAGAGCCGAACTAGACCGACTGGGCCCCTCTTCTCTGTCTTTCCTTCTAGTCCGCTTCACCGATTCTTACTTTTTCCACCTTTATTGCAGCTTCCACTAACTTGGTAAATTCGTGATTCCCAAGGCGGTGAGTCAGATCTTGATATTGTCATTCAGTCCCTCTTCAAATCTCTTGCACCTTTCAGCTTCATTAAGGACTATCTCCCTTCCATAACGGCTTAATCGAACAAACTTCTTCTTATATTCGGCCACTGACAGCTGTCTCTGTCTCAGGTTAATAAACTCTCTTATTCTCTCTTCCAGATATACAGTACCCACATATTTCTTCTTAAATTCTGAAAGAAAGAAGTCTCAAGTTCTGACTTCTATCCAGACTTCATCGACACTGTCCCACCACTCATATGCATCATCTTGCAAGAAAGAGATGGCGACTTCCGTTTTACTCGAGTGCAAGAAGTTGTTTTAGTACTCTGCCTGCCTGCTCAACCAATTCTACCGCAATGCAGTCATCTTCTCTCTTGCCATAGAAGTCCACAGCTCCAAACTTTCTTAGCCTTTCTAGGTGTGATTTCTGCTGTGGAGCTGGTGGTGGTAGTGGTGCTGGCATTACCCCGGCCATTTGTCTAAAGAAATCGGCCATTTGTTGGAACATGGCCTGTGGAGGCCGAAAGGTGCTCGCTTGAGCCGGAGTAGATTCTCTCATGCCCCTGGGCCTCAATCGCTGCAGTGGAGCATGACTCTCCACTTCCTCCTCAACGGCTCTCTGAGATGTAGGATCCATATCCTATTCAAAATAAGAAAGATAAACAGATCTGCATTAGTGTCACCTCGACTCTTACAAATACAATGCATGGTATGGACTCAATCTAGGCCCAGAAACGCCTAAACCGTGCTCTGATACCACTAAATGTGACACCCCTTACCCGTACAAGATACCCAGTAAGTAATGCCACACTGTCTTGACACACTCTAATATTCCTTAATTAATTTATATCATGCTTTTGAATATAACTTGTAAAATATAACTCATTTAAGTCATTTATTAAAATCATAATTTATTTGAGGTTCCGTAAATTTTAAAGAAAATTCGGCGAAGTACCGGCTAAAAATGGAGAAAACAGTTCTTCGGAGCCTGTTAAAAACACTTCCAATAAACAAATTCATTCATTCCCAACTCCAATATCATCACAAAACTCAATATCAAGATCTCAACAATTTTTTTTTTTAATTTCAGGTCTCAACAACCTTTTCATTTCTCAAACATCCCTTTCTCAGGGTTCTCATATATAAACAATAATTAAATACTCAAATTACTTTCATACATAACCATAAATCTTTATTATTTACATGAATCTCAAAATACATTACATAAATCCCAAATACATATGAGAAAATAAAAATTAGCTACAAAATGACAAAATGACATCTAGTGTCCTACCAATGCACTGCAGGTGACGAGGTGACACGGACACTGTGCAGAACTGCAGGATGGACTCACCCAGTCTGTGGTCTACTGGGCTCACGATCGGGATCTCCAGTACCTACGCGTGGCAAAAGCAACGCACTAAGCAATAATGCTTAGTGGTGCAATAATATAATAGAAGAAAATAGCAAGAAAATGAATGTGTATAGAATATGTATGCTTTCTTTGTTTGGTATTGGTATATCCATTATTTCATTAACGTTGTTCACTTTTATTCATTTAGTTGCCCCAAGTAAACCTACACTAGACGACTGGACTGGATAACGGGTAAACTGGCACTGGGTACCTAGTACCTCGGGCCGTCACACCATCGGTCACATATGCATCTCCCGGTGTGTAATGAGCCTAACGAGTCAGAATAATATCAGGCACAAGGCCAGGTCTCAATACAAAGTCAGAATGGCTTAAAGCTATAAAATCACAGAATGGCATATTGCCATGTGCAGTACTGCTAACGGAACCCTATTGGCATGCCAAACTATCCAAACCAATCTTGTTAGGTATACTAGGGCATTTGAAACTTTTAAATTCTTCAATTTGTGAATTTCAAATTTTTAGTGTCACTATTCATCTTATTGGTCAACAAAAATGTTGACTTTTAGAATAAAAATATGTACATTGACTTTGGCACTCCCAACATACCACATTTGGCATTCCAAACTTGTTGGCATTAAGCATTTATACCATTTCAAAGTTTAAACCAACACAAGCAGAATTTTCAGTTTTTGTGAGTCAACTTCACTGTTCCATTGGACACTGTTGCTGTGGGAATCTGAAGAAATGTAAAACATGAAAGTTGTTCCTTATTTTGTCTAGTTGAATTTCCTTTTTTGAATCACTCCATTTGGAGTTTTGTAACTCCAGATATGGTCCAAAAACCACAGCTGGCCGGATTGCCAATCTGCAGAATTGACCATATCTACAGTAACAGGAACAGTAACTAGAGTCACTTGGTTGGATGGGTTCTGGCCATAATTTGGGGTAGGTTCCTTCATGAAAGTTGTTTGTCTATGTCTTAACTTGTTGCTGTAAAAATTTCAGGTCAATTGACCATATCTACAGTGAGTTATGGCCAACTGTTCATTTGGTCATTCTGCAGAATCAGTTGCAGGGTATCCGGATTGGGGCCAAGTTTTGGTCCTCTTGCCTTGGTCTTTTGGGCATGGTTTCTTCAGCAAAAATGTGCCATTATAAGCCTAGTTTCATGTCCAATTGGCCAAACACCAATTGGACCAACACAGCCAAAGTTATGGCTGTGTAATTGGACTGAAATCTCAGTCCATTGCTGCTGTCCTAGGGCAGCTTACTCCTTCTCTTTGCAATCCTATTTTTCAGTCCAAATTGTGCTCAACTTACCTAAAATAGTCACTAATTGACCATTAAAAAGTTCTCTAACAATTTCCTAAGCCAAGTCACATTTTCACCTTCCTAAACCCTAATTCAATTTCATGATTTATGCCATTTACCTTGGTTAGCTACTAATGCATTACTCATATGTTTATAACTTCAAACATGGTTTCTATTTCACTTCAAGCTCATCAAAAACACTCCTACATATTCCTTTTCTAGGGTAGCCGAAATTCAAGAGCTTATACACATAGGTTTTTGTTCATTTAAATTACAAGTCTTACTAAATTTCAAGTCCAAAATCATGAAATTTAAGAGTTTTATGTTTATAGTTACACTAACCTTGAATGGGCAGAATTTCCAAAGCCCCAAACTTCACTTTTCTTCCTTTTCTTGGCTGCCAAAAGATCATGCAAGGTGCTAGGATAAATTTTAGTGAAGCTAGGTTACGATTTTATTGGGTAGAAATGGGTGAATCAAGCTTGGGAAATGGGGTTTAATGGAGGTTTAGGGCAAGGCTTGGGTTTCGGCTGGTTTGGGGAGGGAGATGGCAGATTGTGTTTTAATTTTTTGGTCTTGGTTTGTCTCTTTTATTGGTTAATAAAAGAGTTGTTTAACTTTGATTGGGTATGGCTTTTAAATGACATCATTTTGATGTCATAATTAAGCCTTTTTCCTCATTTTTCTTTTCTTTCCTCCACTACTCATTTTCAATTTAATTTCTAGTAATGTTTATTCATATTTTATGTTATATTAATTATTTATTCAACTGGACAAGTCAGCCAAAAATCACCTCTGAAGGCGAAATGACCAAAATGCCCTCCGTTTAGCTTAACGGGTCAAAATTGTCTATACCGATTGAAAAATTTTTCTAGGTATTTTCTTGGCATTCTAATGCCATGGGAACCTCAGTAATCTTTCTCTGGAATCCCAAAAATTATTTTATAATTTTTCCCCAGGGTCTAGGGCTCCTCGTTGCGAGAACCGCAACTTCCCTCTGGTTACCCATCGCTAGGGCACCGGCTCGTTTAACTTGGTTGTATTTTATTTCTAAAATTTTTACTAAATTTTTCTTATTAATATTTGAGTTAATTATGGTTCTTGACTTTAATTTAAATATTTTTCCGGACATTCTAGCTGTCCGGACCGACACTGGTCACCGGAACAGTAGGATGTACGGAGTGGTTACCGGGAGGGTGTTACAAGATGCATACATCCAAAATAAATATGATATGATACATAAGGAAGATCATTCATTACATGTAAATAGTTTTTATTTTATTAAGGTCAGAGTTTCTTATCTCTTGTAGCCTATAGGTCTCTTTACTCGAATAGAAGTTATCCTTGGATCCTTACTCTTTCAAGTCCCTCAAGCCCAATTCTATAAAATTGGACCCTAGAGTATTATACAAGGCTCTAAAACTCTATACATAACATAAACATCCTATTCTAGGCCCTTAGGAATCATGAAATTAGATTTTGGAATCTTAGAATCGAAGGAAAAATAAAGTGGGTAGAACCAAGTTCGGCTGCCAGAGTTTTGGGCTTCGGCTACCGAACCTTGGAACATTAGGTGCCCAATTTTTGTTAGTAGTCATTATGGCTGTTGAAGTTTGGGACTACGACTATTGAACCTAGAAAATTTTTAGATTTTCTAAGGAAACGCAAGTTTCGACTGTCGAACCTGAGAATTTTCAAAATTCTCAAGTCGAAAACCTATAGAGCCCTTTTCGTATTAACACTCACACTCATTTCAAAGTTTCAAAATATAATCTCATCATATATATACATCTTCAGAGCCTAAAACAACTTGAAAGCATACTTAAAACTCACATATATTAATCAAAACTCAAATTCTAGGTTTTCCCCAAATCCATCATGCCTAAACTTCCCTAAAACTTAACTTGAAACAACTTTTTATAAAATTAAAGCTTTAGAAACCTAATTTATCATTAACTCTTTTAGATTTATCTATTAGATTAAGAAAAAAGGAATGCTATCTCTTTTCTTGGAGATTGGAGGTAAGAGAACTAAAACATCAAAACTTGAATTTACTCTTCCACACTTCTAAATGAAAGAAGGAAAATCCAAGTGTTTTGGGCAGGAAATGAGCTGAGATCCCTTTTATACCCTCTCTATCGAGGGACTTTTGGTTGCTAGAGTTGATTCTGTCCAAATGGACATTTGAACTATAAAAAGGATTTCGGCTGCCGAAAGCCTATCTTTCGACTGCTGCAGTTTCTTCCGCCCAAAATAATAACTTTAAATTTTTAAAGAATAAACCTTTAAAATATCTTTCATTCTTAAATACATTTTAAATATTTTTAAACGCACATATAGGAATATATTTCACATCTTATCGTCACTTTCTTGTCAATAAAGTCTCAATTTTCATCAGAATATTTTGTCAATGACAGATATTTCGACATAGGAAAGTGGCTGATATTTTAAAGTTCTTTAATTTTTTTAAAAATAAATAAAAAAATAAGAATTATATTTTGTCTCTACTTTCTAATATAAATAAACTAAGGTCATATTTTAATGTACAGGCTCTTCATTAGCAATCTTGCTTATCTAAATTACAATATTTAGGTATCTGTTACGTTTTGCCTGATAAATTGTTTTTTACTGAATAATTTAATAAGTTTATTTATGAATTTATAATTTTTATCATAGTTTTGTAAGGAAATTTCTTAAATCATTTGGTAAGAACAACTTATCAATCTCCTCTAAAATGTAGCTGATATTTATTGGGATGCTACAAATCAGATACGCATGATCATTGATAAGGGTTCTTGCATTAAAATATTTTCATGCATAGCATTGTCGTTTAGGGTTTAGTTGTCTTTAATGGTTTATTTGATACATTTTTAAAAATTTAATAAACTCATTGGATTATTTTTTTTAAATGCTAAAAGGACTTGTTTAGACCTAAAAACGTTTAAGGTTCTAAATATGCATCAGACTTTAATATGAAAATTTTATAATTAAAATATAATTTCATAATTTCATAATTCTAGGATGTTTATAAAATTAGTCATGTATTTTTTAGCAGTTCATACACTATTGAAGAGAGTTTATTTGATTAAAAAAAAGTTTATAATAAAAAAATCAATATTATAGATAAATAATGCTCATGGATCTTGCTAAACACATAATTTTTATTATATGGCTTTTATTTTATTAGAATGAATACATTTTATAAGAAAACAGATAGAATAATGTCGGATATAATGAGAGAAAAAAAAAGTAATACTAAATAAAAATTCATATTATAATAACACATGCAGATTTTTGTAGTTTTAATTTTATATATTTATTTATATGATTTTATATTATTTATTATTTTAATTACTAAAATTAAATATAATGTAATTTAAATATATATATATATATAATTTTAAATGAATAATTATTAATAAATTATGCATAAACTTCTGTTAATTACTTACAAAATTAGGACTAAGATTATAAAAAGTTATAAATTTATCCTATAATAATAATAATAATAATAATAATAATAATAATAATATTGAAGGTTGTTTATTGTGTTATTTAATATTTAATAAGTATTGATATTATGGAGATTATTTATGTGTATTATAACTACATTATAAATTATAGATATAAATATAAATCTAATTATGTATTTTTAATAAGTTTATAAATTTTCATTGCATATATTATTTTAAGATAATGATTAATGAGTTAGATTTATAACTATAAATTTATAATTATAAAATTAGAATTATAAGATTCTTTTTCTTGGTAATAATTATATAAATCATCATAGTAATTTAAAAATTAAATATTTAACTTAATGTAATACATTATTACAAGGAAGTTGTGCAATAGTAATGGCGGTGGCGGCAGCGGCAGCAGCGGCAGCAACAACACTTGATAGGAATGCTATGTGACTAATACTTTTAAATTGCTTGTTTTTTTCCTTGTTCTTTTCTTGCCTTCTCTTTTGTTCTTATTGTTTTAAAAAGGTCAAAAGATCATTTAAGCCCCTCAAATATTTTAAAATAGTTAATTGGAATCTTAAACTAAGTTATTGGGCCCTAATATTTTTAAATAGTCTAATATAAATCTTAGAATTATTAAAAATAACGCAATTGCTTAATTTCGGGTCACGTGATGGTGTTTCAGAACATGATGTCTTCCTTTCCACCCAGCTTGAGTATGGCGAATAAGGGGAAGAACATAGATGGCCTTGTCAACCACACCACTTTGAGGTTACCACTTTCTTGATTTCTTTTCTTTTCACTTCTTTGGGTGCCAAAATTTCTTGTATGTGAATATGGATCTAATACAATCTACATCC
The DNA here is from genome assembly GCF_030052815.1 of Hevea brasiliensis. Classification (NCBI taxonomy): domain Eukaryota; kingdom Viridiplantae; phylum Streptophyta; class Magnoliopsida; order Malpighiales; family Euphorbiaceae; genus Hevea; species Hevea brasiliensis. Next base: position 91,382,740 of record NC_079506.1, read on the forward strand.
GGTGGTGGTTCTATTTGTAATCACCATGATATCAAAGCTAGCTTATCCAGGGGTATTCCTGTGCATTTCTTGGACTATACCATCCTCAGAGAGCCTTTGATTGTTATTGATCCACGTTTTGATATGTTGTGTGAAAGGATTGTGAAGTACTACTACCTGAAACGGTTTGTGGAAAAGACGAGTCATTTGATGAATGAAGCTCTGCAAATGATGGTTCCATGTTTTATTACTGTTCTGGTTTCCAAGCTGTATTGCCGGCTGTGGGGATTTGTTGCAAAGTTAGTGTTTTTGAATTTGGAAACTCCACTTTGGCTGGGCACCATTATCATATTAAGAAAAATGCGAGGTTAAGTTACATTATTACAAAGCAGAATATGATTTTTATCATGATTTGGTGAACACTCTACAGGTAATACCATTCATTTCAGACAAGTTCAAGTTTCCTCTTATGGTAATCTATTAATGAAAAAAAAAAAATTGTTCTTCTTCTGTGAAATTGGTTTATCATTTCGTACATCCTTTATCAAATTGGTAGTATGAAATTGATGCTAAATTGAAATTGATTTTTTGAGTTAAAGATGATGTTAAAATTTTAGGGCTGTGTTTTGCTATTCTTTTGAATTGTGGGAGTGATATGGGAGGATTAACTTGCCTTCGTAAATTATATATAAATTTAAAAGAAAAAAAAATTGAATGCTAATAAAATTGTATCAATTATTAATATAAAGCAAGGTTTTTCATAAAATAATATACATAATACAATATTTAAAAGTAAAAACTAAAGATTAATTAATTAATAATGATCATACAAAAAGTAAAAACTACATAAAACATAAAATATATTTTAAACAATCAATGAATTATTAAAATAAATAGCCTTCTTGGGTTTGGGCTAGTGGATGCAAGCTAGTAGGATACATTTTATAACATGTAATGTATTGTAGGTTAATTAGGTTTAGGTTATTATATAAAAATAAAATTCTATCTGTGTGAAAAAAAAGAAATTTAAATAAAATCGAAGATGTACAACTACTATCTATAATGCCAAATAGAAATCAGTCTGCGCATTGCTACAGATGATGAACAATCATTTGAAGGAAAGTGATGTTGTTTTGAGACATTATTTCATTCTATTAGACAATATTTAGAGCAGACTCATTCAAATAATTTTAGTTCAAACTACATCAAAGAAGAATACTTAACTTATCTATAAATCCTAAATTACAAAGTAATTATCAGTAAAAAATTGAATAATGCAACTTTGAATTGTTGTAGTGAAAATATTAAGTTTGGGGCATATTATCATTTCCCCATCTGAGTTTGGTGAGCTATATTGTAGTAGTTACTTATGTTTAGCATTCTTGAGAAAATATAGCAGAATGCAAAACATAGTTTCTGAGGAGTAGTCTTAGCTCTACTTCTTGGGTAAAGTATTTAAAACATAAAATATCAAAGACTTCGCACCCATATAATACAAGCTCTTGTATTTACCATAATTATATCGCACAAAAATAGATTTACATTCCTCTGGGATATCCACTGAAAGGACTTAATAACACAAAATTAGATTCAAGCTCTCTTGGAAGACGATGACAAAGCCATATCCCTAATAAATGTAAAGTTTCTTCACACTACTAGAGAACCCTTTGTTTGAATCCTTAACTTGGCATGGGAAATGAGGAGAAATCAAAGAGAGAAAATGAGGAGAAAAGAAAAGAAAGTAAATTTAATTTACTCTATTTTGTTTGGATAGGTTATTAGAATAGGGGGAAATAGCATTCTCCTATAGGATGGGAAATAGGAGAAATGCTATTATACCTTTATTCTCTTTCTTATGTTTATATTGTACAAGGATATTTAGGTATTTTAATCATCATTTCTCTCCATTTCCCATCAATTTAGAGAGAAATATTTTGAGTTAAAATTTCTCTTCATTTCTTCTCCTTTCTCTTCCTTTTTCTTTAATTCTCCCTTCTATTTGATGTCCAAACAAAGGAATTTAAAGAAATCAAATTTCTTTTCTTTTCTCTTCTCTCCAATTCTCTCGATCCAAACAAAAGGTTAGAGTTTCAAAATATAAAGAAAGAGAGTGTGAGAGAGTGATAGAGCGTTTAACTCTTAAATTATGTAATAGAAATAGATATAATTAAACTTCTATCTATCATGTGCAAGAATACCACTAAAAAAAATGAATTATTAAAGCAAAAAATGCAAAATCAAGGTAGAGTTGAATAAAATAAAGATATATCCAAAACTTACAATTTAAACTAGCATAATAAAAACTAAAAATTACCAAGAGATGAGCTAACATAACAAAAAAAAAAAATATTCTAAACATTATATCTCTTCAGATCCTCTCAAGGCTAGTGTTTTAGTTGATGACTTGACACACATACGAAGCTATATCATCTTTCCTCCACTAATTCTCAATCAAGCATGAATCGATATGGGTACTCATATTGCAAGTACAAAAGAAATTGACAGAAGAGGACCAAAAAAGGTAAGAGTTGGTGGTTTACTTCCTGTCAAAACATCGCAAAGAAGGGAAAACAGCGTCATTTTTCCTCATGCGCTCGTTGAAATGGTAGGGGGAACCATTGTATGCATTGAAAGAGATAGGGAAAGGAAAGAAAAATCTGCGATGGCAATAAGAAATACAAAGAAAAGAAGCCAAATGGGGAAAAAAAGGCAAAGAGCCCTTTTAAGCCCCTAACAATTACTCTTAAGAATCGAATGTGTTATTGTCAATTTAGTTGATTTTTTTAAGCTCCTATAAATCGAAAATTCATTTTTATAAGTCCCCATTTAAGGGTGTGTATACTCCGCTAGCCATAGGTCCAGCAATGTCCAGTGCCACTAGATCGTGTAGCACCTGAAACTACTCTTCTATATCCAGCATAGAGCTTGCTGATAAGACTAAATTTAATATTGAACATGTTGAATAGTTATAATAATGCACAACACCTATATTTTTAATTATTTACTTTTTTATTGATGAAATTAAGTCGTATAGCTACTATCAATCGTATCGATGATGATGACAAAGTCATATCCATAACCAATGCAAAGCTTCTTCACACTACCAGAGGTTCGGAGCTTCCAAATTCAAAGAGAGAAAGTGAGTGAAAAAGCAGCAGAGAGTTCAGCTTTTTAAGTCATGTAACAGAGATGAATGTTCTTGTTAGTCACGTGATAGAGATTATGTCTATTTAACTTAAATTTTCAATATTTTGAATTGTCAAGAGTTTAAATAAATCAATTAAATTAACAAGAATTTATTTGACTTTAAGGGAGCTTAAAAAGGCTTTTTGTCAAAAAAAAAAAAAAGGAGCAAATTGTCAAAAGACAAATTAACCCTCTATTTTGCTACAATTATAAAATGCCCAAAATTAATACTATATTAGGAGCGATAAAATTGTGGATTTAATTTTATTATATTTATATGTATTTAATTTAATTTAAAAAATAATTTTCTCAAATCCAACCGTTTCAAATTGATAGATTGAGTTAATATGCTTATTGTCAATCATAGTCCGAATTAGGCACCAAATCGGATCAGTTTAACTCAGATCAACATTGATATAACTATTTTCTCCTTCTTATCGAATTGGATTAGAACCAATTGATCTGGTTTGATTTGATTCCAAATTCAAAATGATTTTTAATAGTAGAAAAAACAGTAGGTTAGATGTAAACAAGACAAAATGGAAATTGAGATTGAAATATCATATTCATATGGTCCGATTCAAAGTCCTTTGGAATCCTTGAATCAAAATCGCCTTCAACCGGACCGAAGGTCTAAATTGGGCTATTAATTTTTTTTTTTATTATATTTAATAGGGCGATCGGACGATGTGAAATTAATCAAGAGCAATTCAATAAGATCTGCGAAGAAAGCATATGGTCGGGTATTTGACATTGATAGGGAGTTGAAAAGAAAGCGAACGAAGATCTTCTCTCATTAAAAATCCCAACTTTTTTCCATTTTAAGGTTTTAGGGTTCTCAATCGCATCGAAAATGGCAGGAGAAGCGACTATGTTTAAGTTCCTTAAGCCTAGGCTTCGTCCTCAATCCACTGATATCCAGGCCGCCGCCTTTTGGGGCGTCGCCGCCGCCTCCACTGCTCTTTATCTCATCCAGGTATCTCCTTCTCCCTTCTCCTTATATTTTATTATTTTTTTATTGATTATTGATCCTTTCAATTTTGTTGAATTGGTAGCCGATTTATGGATAAAAATCTCAAAGTTTTAAAATTTTGCAACTTTGCATTTGGGTGATACCATGTTTTGCTGTTTTCATTATGTGCCATTTGTAGATACTCTTTGTGATTATATGTGAATCCTTTTTCCCAAAGGTGTTTTTGATTTCTGCTAGCATTTTTGTTGGATTTGAACTTAATAAACAGTTATCTGTCATGAAATTGGAAGAGAACCTGTTATAGCTAAAGAATTTTGGCAAATGTTGCAAGTAGCAGTTGCAGTTGTTAGAGAACAAAATGGTTACTAACCAAAGCAAGGATTGTTAAGAACTCATAAAGAGGAGCTTTTAGCTGAGACAGACCATCTATTCTGAATAACAAAAAGTTTGTTAATGAGAGTGTTCAATGGCACCTTTATTGTTCCACGATACTTTTTCTGCTTCTTGAAAATTTTGTTGTATCTCTTTTCTTTGTTTATTCTCTTACTAAGAGGTGGTTTTTGGCTGTTTTATCGATTGATAATGCAAGTGCTATTGGTGTCTTTTTAATTCCATTCTTTGTTTCCTTCTGTTTATGCAGAATTAATTTTTATATGGATTACTCAACCTTTAATATTAATTGCTTGAAAAGTACTGTTATTTAAGGCCCGTTGCAAACGATTCTGGAATATAATAAATATGGCACCATGGAGTAGAACTTAGAACAAAGGGAAAAGCAACATCTTTTTTTTAGTTGCCACATATGTAAATATCTGTGAACAACACCTTGTGCAGCAAATGTGCTTGTGCAAAGTGAGATAGTCATGTTTCCATCTATGACTTTTGATAGTTGAATATGCTTTCCTCAAATTGTGCTCATCACACCTAGACATGTTTAATTACTGTTGACATTTTTCTTCCCATTCTAGTGGTTACTTGCTTTTCATTAATTGTTGAGTAATGGCATTTTATTTCTTGGCTCTTCTTAAAGTGCTTGTGTGAAATTCAAGTTCTTCTGCCCACCTTGTGAGAACTATGGAAGGATGTTTACAAGATACGGAACTTTTGCCATTTACTGGAAATTTTTTGGTATATCGACCTTGCCTACTGATTTTTCATCTTTGCTACTTCACATACCCAAAATTACTAAATCAATTAGCACTTATTACCATTTCATTAAAAGATATAAAGACAGGAAACAAGAGAGATGCTTTTGCATGCTATGATGTGCATTTCTTTCTCACATTGTTATTATATTCATGACTTCATTCAATCTTAAAATTTTTCTCGTCTTTTCTCAGCCATTTGATTGGATTAAGAAGACCTTTTTCGAGAAGGGCGAAGCCGAAGGAAAGTGAATGGGGATCAGATTTCTGAATAGCTTTTTCATTTCTTTCATCATGTTTGCAATGAAAAACCATGAGTGAAGGTGATATGAATAATGTTGTTTCATTTTCTAGTTATTGTTGAGGCCTTATTGGCATTAATTCCTGGTTTAACTGGACAATTTTAAACTCAAATGTTTGTTTTATCTTAAGTGTACTTCAGCTTTTGCGCAACCCCTCTCTCTCTCTCTCTCTCTCCACCCAAGAATACTAACTTAATCTAGCAATTACTTAAAAAGCGATGGGTGGTTGTGTTTGTTAATATACTTTGTGCCTTGTGCATTCCAAAGTTGGACCTCTTTGATCAACTTCATGTGGCTTACAAACAAAACTATCTTTAGGATGCATGGAAGATGTAAAAATTACAATTTCAGCAAAGCTATGGGCACTTTTTATGGTCATTTGGAATAGAATGGCAGTAGGAATATTGTTATCCTTAGCAATGCCCCTATGTAACACACGGCCTTGTCACAAACTTTATATCTACAGGCAGTCGTAAATTTATATGCCCCACAAGGCATTTCCACCAGAAAAAAAAGGGTTTTACTGAGCAGTACATTCATTCAAATGCATAAGGATGCCACAAAGATACCGAGATGACGATTTCACTGATTTTGTAAAGAAAGAAGGATATATAGGTATTTATTTGACTCGATTGGAAACTCAAACCGAAGATATCTTAGAATACAGTTTTGTTAAACTTCAATACTGTATAAGTTTAGCATTATAATTGAATAAACTGTCCTTCTTTCTTTGTGTACATTAACAAAGATTTGTAAAATAAAATGTCTCATATTTGGAGGAAGGTACCAAAAGCTCAAAATAAAAGCACAGAGAATTTTCGCAGAGAGATCCTATCCCATGTGTGAGGGGAAAAGAAAGAAAGAAAGAAAGAAAGAACTGCAGTAGGAGGGCCCAAGTCTGGTGGGCCGTGGCAGCTGCCGAGAAAATAGAAGCGTAACTACTTACCAGCAAAAGTCCTCCAAATCCTCTCATCTTTGAATTCCCCTGTACCAGTTTCCAATTCTCACACAAATACCTTTCCTCCTTTCTCCTGTGTTCTATCCTCTTGCACACGTGCCTCCTCTGTTAGTCCTCTGCATCTGCATTGCATTCTTGTTTTCAGGGCTATTCTGTCCTTTAAGCTGCCTTCGCCGCCGCCTTGTCCAGCGAAGGAGAACTCCCAATACAACCCAAGCCAAGCTGCCACCTTATCTCTGTAAGCTCTCAAAATACCTTTTCTCTGAAACTTTGAAGTCGAGAGTTTCTTTTGTATATTTGGTCAAAGATTTCAGTTTTATTTTCTTTTGTTCAACTGTTGTTAGTTAGTGGAATGAAAAAAAAAAAAACATGCTGACGGAGAGTGAAAAAAGAAAGAATTGCTGGAGCTATTCGAAGCCGCAAAGAAAGCGGCTGAGGCGGAAGGAGGAGCTGAGGAAAGTCGATGCCTTGATGCCTTGGCGCAGCTCAAGGCCTTCCCCGTTACCATTCAGCTTCTCGTCTCTACCCAGGTAATCAACCCCTCCCTCATAATACCACCTTCTTTTCTCTTGCATTTCTTCTCTCTTAATTCTCTTCTTGTTCTTGCCCTCTTCTGCTCTGTTATTTTTGTACCTTGGCAATGAGCTCATCAAAGAAGAAAATTATTCCCCTTTGAGAAATCTGGGTAACCAACATAATCTTTCCATTATGAGAAATGAACTGGTGATTATATGAACATTTGATGAGTAAAAGACTGGAATTAAGTGAACATTTTGTTTATTTTAACTTTTATTTTTCAGGTTGGGAAGCGTCTTCGACCTCTAACCAAACATTCTAGGAGGAACATCCAGGATCTTGTTTCTGCTGTCTTTGCATTGTGGAAAAAAGTTGTTTTGGAGCAAACAAATGGTGATAAGAAAAATGGAAAACTGAAGGATAAAGATTCTGTCAAAGCTAAGCCAGCAAATGCAGAGAAAGTAAAAGCTGAGAAGCCTCAAAAGACCACCCCTGTAAAGGTTGAGAAATTCTCCAAGACTGAAATGGTCAAGGTAGAGAAAATCAATCAGAATGTTGCACCAATATCTGCCAAAGTTGTGGAGTCTGAAACAATCATGACAGGCAGCAATCCACCAGCCCCATTGGCATGTATTCCAAAATGTAATGATGCTTTGCGAGACAGGATTCGGGAACAACTTTTATGAAGCATTGTGCAAGGTCTCTAGCGAAGCTAAGAAAGATAGTTGGGATGATGTAAATGCCTGTGACCCAATTCAAGTTGCTGTTTCTGTTGAGTCAGTGTTGTTTAAACATTGGGGGCGTTCCAATGGCTCCCATAAGATCAAGTATAGATCCTTAATGTTTAACATTAAGGATGCAAAAAATCCTGATTTCAGGAGAAAAGTTCTTCTTGGACAAGTGAAACCAGAAGGAATTGCACACTTGAGTTCAGAAGAAATGGCAAGTGACGAAATGCAACAGAAGAATCAGCATATCAAACAGAAAGCCTTATTCCACTGTGAGCTTGGAGGTGCCCAAAAAGCCACAACTGATCAATTCAAGTGTGGTCGTTGTGGGCAACGCAAGACCACCTATCATCAAATGCAGACTAGGAGTACTGTTGAACCTATGACAACACATGTGACATGCGTAAACTGTAACAACCTTTGGAAGTTCTGTTAATCTTTTATGGATGAGAATCTTAGGATAAGCTAGTGTTTTTATTTTCCAGGACTAGTTTAGTTGGTATCTTATTTTTTCTATTGAGGGATTTGTAAGTTTTCATTTTTCTTTGAACTGGTGTTAAGCATTTACATGCAGGATTTGTGTCACGTTTTCTTCTTGTAGGCAATCATTCTAACTATGTTTATTGCCATATGAAAAAGGAATTGATTATAAGGGGAATTTACACACAAGATACAAGAAAATTTGCTATTTTTCAACTACTAATAAAGTAACAATTCAGGGAATGATAGGTCATAATAATAAGAAATATAAATTATTGAGAAGGTGTGGAACGTTCCTTGAGAGCCTGGAAAACTTTAGAACTCTTGTCAAAGATCCGAGCTCTTCTGTTGTAATCAATGGCGTCTCTACCCTCATCCTCACCCATGATTGCTTCTCTCTCCAAGCACTCCAATAGTTCCACCATCCCCCTCATTTCCTTGCATCTCTCTCTCAACTTTCCCAATTCTATCATCCATTCTTCCCCTCCTGAGTTCATCTCAGCCTCCAATTCTCTTCCCATCTGCTTCACTAAACGTGTTTCCAGTTTAGCACACCCATGTAACCTATGATTAGCTTTTTCTCTGAGCTTGAAGCTCAAACAGGTCAATGGAAGAAAGGATTTCGTTTTGCGAGAGATAAAAGATGAAAAAAAGGAGAATGCGTTTGGACGACAAGAAAATGCTTCCATTCTAGGCAACTATTTTTCTTGGTATCTTGTTTTTTTTTTTTTGGGCCTTTCTTCTCATGAGGTTGTTGGCATGAGCTCATATAAGAATTGGGGCTGGCTGCCCCACCAGTACACGTGTCATCCACAGGCTAAGGATGAGCAACTAACTGGGAAGAAGCCACGTGCAAGCAGTGGATGCACATATGGAGCCGGTGGTGGTGGTTTAGAGATTTGGAAAGGATAGGCCGAGAGGGGCACGCGCTTCAAAGATTGATGGCCACGTCCATTTCAAGCGCCTTTGTTCTTCTCTGCGTTTTCTTTCCATGCAATTTGTCCAAAAGAAGTTATGTAATAACTCCGCAGTTGTTCATCTAGAACAAGAGAATTGAGAAGAAAGCAAATTTAGCAGTACTCGCATACTCGGCTAATGGTGCGGTCCTGTGGAAGTGAATGATAATGATATTCAATAAATAACTTCCACTTGTTGCCTGTTGGAGCTTCTCAGTCCTTCAATGGAAGAACAATTTTTGCCAAGGATCGGCTCATGTACCCGTCCAGTGTCCAGACACAATGAGATTGGTCCTATCATGTGAGTCTCACGTGGGACATCACTTTTGCGCCACAGTGCTGAACATACAAGGAAAGAATGACAGGCAACCACATTTCTGAAGAATTATCATTTTAGAATCCATAGAGTAATTGGAATCCAACCATCTGTAGTAGCCTAGTATTTCTCTAGCAGTTCCTCTAGATTAATTTTGTAGATCTACTTTGTGTATAGATCATTCACTGAAGAATCTTGGACAGTAGCTCCATGAATACAGAATATAAGAGCTCTCCCTATTTAGATTAATGTACCATAATTAAGATTATAAAGAAAACGAGTAGTGAATAATAAATTATTTATCTACAATGAGCTTGAATTTGAATGTCTGTAACTGTTACCATCTTCTAAATTGGAAATGAAAATGGGCATTTTGCTATATACAGCAACAAACTAATTTCTAACAACTGGAAGACTATACAGAACTTCAGTTAAATAACCTACAAATATAGTGGGATGAATGAGGGGAAAGTGCAGGATGTGTGAATGCGAGAAGATTGCTTTATTGCAGTTCGATTCTGGTGTTGTCCTTATTGAATTGAATGATCAACACAAAAAAATGTCATGTTGTATTCTCCTTCAGTCTCCTCTCAGCTGCCAAAGCAGCAGCCACGGCAGGAGGCAAATGTCTTAGACTTTCAGTGGTTTCTTCCTCACCTTTTGGAACTGTGGAGGCCACTGTCGCAAATAGGGACTCTACATCTTCAAGCGTCAAGAGTGGCTGATCCTGATTCTTTGTGTTACCACTTATGAAGGAACTGGTGTTTTTACTCCTGTTCAATTTATATATGCTCTCTTCCACAGTGCTTTTAACCTAACATCATCGAAGAAAAGAGAAAAATAAATGAGAGAACAAGTAGTGAGAGAGAGAGAGAGAGAGAGAGAGAGAGATTGAAGTCAATTAAACAGAAAAGTTCATAGAAATCACAGGATCCTATTCAGAAATCTAAGAGTGTAAAAAAGGCTAGATAAGAAAAGTTCTTTCAAAGTTAAAAATTATTTAAATGGACCAAGTTCTAGCCTACTATTGCATATCAGCCTTTGACATACAAAAGAAGATTTGAAATATTATAATTTCCATTTTAGGGGCCATATTTGGATATTATTTTAGAACAGTAGAGTTTTGATATTATATTGGTATTTACTAGAGTTTTGTATTTTTACATCTGGTTTTAAGCCTACATAAACATTCTAGTAGACTCTTTCCCTTGGGCTATTATTGTGATTGATAAATTAAATCAAGTTTTCTGAATGTTAACAAATATAGATAATTTTTTAAGCAGATAGTAGTGTCAGACTCAAAATCTGTAAGTTATAATCTAGATGATCTAAGAGATGGAACAGAAGAATCCACTTTCGAATGTAAGAGGCCTATTATTTCCCCATTTATCCATTCAAATGAGAGAGAACTGAAACAGCACTTTATATCCAGTTAAAGACAAGGTCCCTACATTAAACTATCTGAGAAAAGCCTGTCTGTTTGTCACTAACATTACAACTGATAATTTAAATTCACTGTTAACAATAATTGAAAAAAATCCAATAGGCAAACAATTCTCTCTAGTGCGCACCTATATCCAATGTTCAAAAGTGTCATGTGTCTATGTAATTTAACCATGAAGGAAAAATGCACTTACTATAAATCGGTGGACCAGGGTCTTATTTTCCTGCCCAATTCGGTGTACCCGGCTGATTGCTTGTGCTTCTGCTGCAGGATTAAGTAGAGGCTCTACAAGAACAACATGCTGTGCTTCTAAAAGATTAAGACCATTGGCTCCATGTTGGATTAGAAGCAGCAACACTTGAACACCTTTTTGTTCTTTTTGGCCATGTATTTTGTGAGTTCTTTTTGCACTGCTTTCCTGCCCTCTAAATTCACTGATGGCAATATGCGCCTTCCTGCATTCACAAAGCCATAACCAAAAGAACATGGAAAAACATAAGTTGAAACTCATACATGATGTCATCAAAATTCATATCCAAAATTTTTTCCCCCTAATTATTCTGGTGGTAGAATAGAAATAAGTAAACATATGCATATGTGCCATATTATTGTTATTATTATTCGATAGAAGCTAAACTTTTAAACTGCTTTGCATTTCATCAAATTTGTCTATGAGGTGCAATAAAACATGGTGTTCTTATGATTAGAATAAATGGTAAAATTTTACTCTCTTCCCCAAGTTAAATTACAACAGTTGGGTACGTTAGGTAATGCACTTATACTTCTAATTCTTTCTTCTCTCTCCTTTGCTGTATGACAGTAGAGTACTGAGGTTTGAACCTATGATCTCTGCCCAAACCACCTAAGAACTGACACCTCAGTCTAGCCTAGTTCCAGGGCATTTCTCCACTCACATTAGTTGTAGTGGAGTGCTTGTGACAAAAGAAAACACCATTTTTTTTTTGTCATTCTTTGAATTTGGGTCCGTAATTACTTCCATTTCATTTGAAATGAAATTGTTTCAACATAATTTCTTTTCAACTAACAAAATTTGGCAACATTTAGTGCAAAATAAGTTCTCCTTGGCAGCAAGACCTTATTGCTTTTGTCAAGAAACCACTCAACCTAAAAGCCCAAGCTTGTAGGTGAGGGCCACAAGAATAGTTTTATACCTAACACACCTTTGCACAAATGCTCACTAGGCTTGAAGTATGAACAAGCACATGACTACTTTACCTTATGCTGCAATATTAATTAATAAATGGCCATCGGGATTCAAACTCTATACCTTTTTGTCTAAGAGGCTTTGATACTATGTTAAAAAACCACTCAAACTAAGGCTCCTAGGTGACCACAAGAATAATTTTATATCTGTAACAGTTTTGATCCAAGGAACTCCACAAGATCCAAGTGAATTTTATAAAGAAGTTAATAATTTTAATAGATCTTAATACCTTCCTCCTTTCATCCGGATATAGGTGATACCATTAGCATTGAAAGCATGTTCTAACACGTCAAGTACATCATTCCAACTTGAGAAAACCAGAACTTTGGCATCAGGATCTGAAGATTTGATCCACAAGATTCTTCTTGTGACTGCTTCGATCTTCATTTTACAAGAAAAGCATGCACAAGAAGGAGAAGGAAATAAAAAAGAATTAAGTTATCTATGGTAAAAGAAGGAACATGCATGCATAAAAATCATGCATAAATATGAACCTTAACTTAGAAAGTTCATGCATACATAAAAATATAAGTACACAGTTACTCCTAATGCATTGAATTAGGAAGGACACCTTTGATCCATATGAACCTTGAACGGTTAAAGATGCTTCACATTTTTCACAATCTTGAACTGTATTTAACATAGCTGAATTACAAGACTTGTCTTGTCTGTCATCTGCATAAGCAATATTCCCAAAATCTGTATGCTGCCGACATGTTGGGCACATGACCCATTTACGTTGGAACTTATTATCGTGCTGCCTTTGCTCAGTCATGGCAAATAAACCTGCAAGAAACATGCATGAAATGGAAATTAGATAAGAGTTAACATGAAATGCAAGACCCCTTAAACAGGGTATTGAGAAGGTTAACCTCACAGACATGTGAGTGCGAAAGCGAGAGAAATGCTGGGTGGCTTGCTGGTTCAAATGGTTGATAAATCTTACCCATTCAAGGAATTTTACAAATAAAGACCTAAAATTAACAGTTTGCACCTAGTGGCATTCACATAATCAAAACATCCTAGTGAATCTAAAAAGAAACCTGATGGTTCAGATTGTTGATCAAGTTAAAGAAATTTCTAAGGTCTTGTGGACTACATATGTATGCTTCATGGAAGTAAAATTTTTCTCCAGGAAAAACTTTTTCTCCAGCACTTTCAATAAATTTCACATCACAAAATTATATGGAAAAGAACGAAGAAATCATGAATAAATGATTTGGAAGCTAATCCACAGATGGAGTTCACTGCATACAGCAATAATAGAAACTAGAGAAGTGACTTGCTAAGGACTTCAAGAAAGACAAAATGCATATAACGGTGGCTGGAGTATTCATATTTTGATTATTTAATTCTTCTTAGAGAAAGCACTTATATTGTCTTCTTAATGACCTGTTAGAATCCCATGGTTTTAGTATGTTGACCTTTTCTTTTCCCCCAAGTTAATTTAAAAGTCTATCATGGACATTTTTTGCTATATGTCTTTTACCCCTCCCTCGCCCTCCACGCCTTTTTCTCTCCCTTGAGCTTTTGGATTCCTAATCAGTTAGGGACTAAAACTACACCAAATATAATGCCTGAGTGCTTATTTTCAAGAAAACAAATTTATTCAAAGCTTTGGCTACAGGTAGTCGTAGTCCCATCTCCTCAAAGACACCAAAATTAATTTTCTTCCTTTAAAGTTTCCTTTCATAAAGACCTAGAGTCATTATGAGGTCCTAAGACAAAATTATAGATTTATATAAGGTAGGATAGGCCTATTACAGTATCAAAACCCATTTTACATCATGGTTTTAAATTGCAGTCACGGCCATGTTCGTGGTCACGATCGTGAATAACGGAAATAGGCCTGTAACGGCCATAACGTAACGGTAACGATCGTTGCTATGCAAATTTTTTTAAAAAAATTTCTAAGTTCATGAAATGAATAAATATTCAAAAATATAATTAAAACTAAGATATACAATTAAATAACAAGCACAAATATATCAAATAAAGGCATGAAATCCACCATTCTTATACATCATTAGTATTAATCAATTTAAAACCAAAATAACTAAAAAAAATAAATAACTAACCTTATTACCACCAAAATGAGTGTTCAGGAGATTTTTAATTATCTTGACTTTGATCCTAGGACTGGGATGGGACTAGGAGCTTTGATCATTAGCATAGTTTGTAAACTTACTTACAATGTAATTAGGTTATTTAACTTGATATGAAATTAGGTTGTAAACTTACTATTTAATTTAGAAAATCAATTTCAAGAGTTAATTTAACGATTATTTATTTTTCTTAAATATTATCTTGCCAAATCCTAAATTTATACTTGGCAAATATTATTCAAGCTTAAAATTTTCTTGATATTATTTTCTAATTATTTATGTATTTACCTAAAAATATTCAAAAATAGCTAAAAATTAGAAAAAAAAAAAACAATGACACACCCTTCAATCTCCTTTACTTTAAAACTGCCTTATTTATTTGATGATCCATGCTTTTGAGTTAAAAAATTTATAGAGAAATGAATGATTTCACTTGAGTAGGTTGTGGAGAAAATTGAGAAAAAATGGCTTAATTGCCCAGAGAGAATGCAAAGGTGTTAAAATGAATGAGCCGGCCTAGTTTTTTGCCCAAGAAAAGGTTCCCCTATTGTATTTCACATGAACGAGGTGAAAAAAAGAGCCAAGAATTCTTAGATGGAAAAGTAACGGCCATTACATAATGGTCGATAATGGCTGTTACATTTAAATAACGGCCGTAATAGCCTTTATAGCTAGAAATTTAAAAGTCCGTTAAATAACAGTGATAACGGTAACGATAAGCCAAAAAACCTTTAAATAACAGTCATTACGTAATGTAACGGCCGTTACTTAAAACCATGTTTTACATGTGCACCCACACTCCATGGGTAGACTATCAATTTTAGTTTGTTTCGCTGGGCCAACTAGTGAAACAGTAAGAGAAGGGAGAGGCAAGCAGTGGGCAAATCTTACATTAGTTGAGTAAAGGATTTTGTTTTACTATGGTATACAAGGGCATTTAGATTATAGTTTAGGATTTTGAGAATGAAGCACTGACATATTTAAGTGGTTGGATCCTACCATGGTTAGGTGTATGCACTGCATATTCGCTGTATAGTTAGGCCTATGGGTGGGAAACTCTAAATAGTATTAGGGTCTGATTTGTACTCGTAATCAATGTGTAGGGCATCTGTTGGAACAGCAAACCCTTGGTTAAAAGACTTGTTTGATTCAGTGGAGCCCACACAGAAAATGAGGTGCTAAACTTAGAAGATATCAAGAATAGCCCTAGCAACTTCAAATCAAGTATGATTTTTCTACTTGTTCCCTGAGATCATTAAATTACCCTAAGCTTACAAATAACCATCAAAATATGACATATTTATCACAATCTCATGCTCATGTGTTTGTGGTTTGTGCTCTGTTTGTGTTTTCTGCATGTGCAAAATAGTTGCTCCATGACTTCTCATATTATTGCATCTAATGGAAACCAACTTTCTTTCATTCTCCAATGCCTGCCTTCTATGGCACTTCAAGAATCATGATGAAACAGCTAATTTAGAACTTACATTTACAACAAGTAACATGCCCACATTGAAAAACCATCTTTTGATTGTTTAGCTTTTCTTGACAGATTGGGCATGCTTCCTCATCTTTTGGTAGGTCTTTGCTTATCTTCTCTGTAGACATTGATACTGTAGTAATTTCTTGAGCTAATGAGGAATTATTTGAGCTTTCTGAAGACGACCTCTGCTTAGATAATACCAAACCCTGAAAATATCAGATAGTAAGAAAATGGCAACAAAGGAAATATTTTATTTAATTTAAAATACATAAGATATCAAACACAAAAGAACTAGCATAAACAAACGATAATATAAGCTGAACAACACTTTAAAAAAAAATAAAAAATAAAAAGAACTAAAAAGAGAACAACATTATACTTTTACAGAAAGCCCAGGAAGCATAATTCCCAAATGAAGCCTAGAAAACCACACCTCATAACAATAAAAAGAGAACTCTGGACAAAATACTCCATAATATCACACAAAAAATTAAAAGAAGGGAGGGAGAGGAATTTGCAGTTGCAGATAACTTTAGCAAGTTTTCCACTACAGAACCCTCTTCAATTTACACCTACAAAGTCTTCAAATACTCTGGATAAACCCAATTTTCCCTCAAAAGACCAAACAAGTGATCCAATGATAGGTAGCAGGTGATTGAGCATGGGCCAAGGCCATTTGAGGTATATTCTAGAAGGAGTAAAAAAGGGGAGATGGTTACTTGATGAGCTGGTTGTTATTGATGTAGGTCCCACTAGGCTTGGAGGCAAAGAAAAAGTATAAATAAAGGCTACGAGAATGATGAAGGCAAGTGAGGAGTAAATTGCTGTCTTGAAGGCAGAGCTATCTGCACAGGATTTCTTTCCAGGAGGCTCGCCATCCTTGTTTGGCTGCCTGATTACCGTTTGGAATTAATTTTCTTATTCTAGCTGAGCTGTGCAAATTGTTTGTAATTGTTTATTGCCATTCTCTTCAAAAGTAATACAATTCACAGTTCTATTTCAATTGATTCTCTATATTCTGTTACTGTTTGCTTGTGAAATATTTCATTACTCCACCATCCAAAGTATAGTCACTGCCTGTGTAAAAACAACTGAAAATGTGACTCAGTAAGCTTACAACACATAATAGACCATTCAGTAGATAAACCTTGTTAGGACTCCTTTTTCACAAAGTCATTAGCATTCACCTCATGGATAACTGACAAAAAAAAAAAAAGCTCTTGATTGAGCAGCATTTAAGCTTTCTACAATTCATCAGCTTTCCAAATTTTTTGTCCTTACTCTGTTGATAGGAAATATACTCTTCAAATTCTTTTCTCCATAATTTATAAATAATTTTACTTGATGCTAACCAAAAAAAAAAAAAAAAATTGCAAAGAATAATATACTAACCAACACATCTCTCTCTTACCAATTTTTCTTTGTAGTGGCTACTTGATTTAACCCAGCTAAGCTTTGGTCATAAACTAATTAGGGCATGGATTGTTTCCCTCGATTCAACTGCATTCAGGATCAAACTTAGCATTAGCTGTTACAATAATATTACTTCATCTTCTACCATTTTAGTCCGTATCCTTTTTGGCCTACATATCCTTCTCATACTAAGTGAAATGACTTCTTGTTTTCACCAATGCATCCATCAATCTGCAATGGGCAATGGCATGTCTAGACCATACCATACCATATTCTCAATGGCTCCCACCCACCCTTTATAGATGCACTCATTTCAGCTGTGGTAGCTAAAACTCACAGAGAAAAGCAAAGAAAGAGTTAAAAATATAAATTAACCAAATTCGTGATCAACAAAGCAGGCCTAATCATAGCTTTTCTATGTAACCCTCACGTGCCTAACAGTGCTTCTATTGCAAGAATTATGATTATGAAAGAAGACACCAACCGGTTGTGTGCTTAAGTTACAAATGTACAAAAGTTGACACACATAAGAGAAAAAAAAAATGGACATAAGCTTCACAACTTCTAGATATGCTTTATATATTGCAAAAGATACAGGTGACACGTGTGCCTATATTGGAGAAGATACAAAGTTTTACCAAACAACTCATAATAGTACAACTTATTAATACTATTTCATTGGTGCATTAAAGAACTCATGCAGTGGCAAGAAAGGACAGCAGTGCTACTGCACAAAAATTGGAATGTTCTACCAAGATTATTACTATAAGTATGAAAGAATTTTATGAGGATGAGTTGATACCTTCAAATAGCGAAGCCTCCCTTTTATACGTGACAACATGGACAAGGAAATGAATTTTTCATTGGAGTGCAGCACACTAGCAGACTCCAATTCATTTGGACCTAAAGCATCAATGGAGTCATCATTCTCATTTTCTCTTAGGTGTAAACGTGATGTTGCCATCCTAATTTCATCATGAGCACGCAAAAGTTGAGCTTGAGAAACTGCCAGGGATCTGGCATGGCTGTATTCCTTCCTCATGCCCTAGAAAAAGCAAAAGAACAAAGAATTGAAAGAAAGAAAAACAGATTTTTATGTGATGCTTCAAGCAACAGTATTAATCATAGTGACGCAGTTCCATTTTAGCAATTTCTCGCAGCGGAAAAAAAAAAAATAATCAGCCCATACCTCCAGATTGTGTAGCTGCTTGCTGGCTGCCGTAATTCCTTCCTTCCCCAACTGAACTTTGCAATAGCTCTTAATAACTCCAAGAACAACTTCCAATTCAGAGGGTGATTTTGAAACCTACAAACTCCACACCATTAATAGAAGAATTATATATAAATGCCAGATTGTGTAATCAACAAATTATATGAAAATAATGAAAGCGAAAACAATAAATTCCCAATGTATTCTGCACCAAAGAGTAAGATTGCCAGTGTCTTGCACCTTGGTGGTATTATATATCTGTGTATCATAGGAAAAAAAAAAAAAAAAATCCACCTCATGACAAAGGTGACACATTATTGTTGCAGAATTAGCGAACATCATTCTCTGATAAATTAAGCTTTTGTTCTGAATGATAACAAAGATGGACTATCTAAACAAAGATTTGTTGTATCCATGAGCCTATGCCCTAAGTTTGAGAATTACTAGTTTTAACAATAACAATTGTAGATATTTTACACAATCATATCTTTTATAATCTCAATGTTGGACAAAGAATTTTGATTGATCTTGGGAAAAAAAAAAATAATAATCCTCCAGCTTGTCCTGAATGTATCCCTACCATGGTTTTAAATCGTGATCGCGGTCGTGGGTAACAGAAACGGGCCCGTAACGGCCGTAACGTAACGGCAAAGACCTAGCGCTGCACAAATTTTTTTGAAAATTTTATAAAGTTCATGAAGTAAAAAAAAAAAAAAAAAAAAGCCCCCTGCCTGTAACAGCCGTTACCCGTTACGTAATGGCCGTTACTTAACGGCCATTACACTCCCAATTTTTTTTTGCCGTTAAATAACGGCAATATCGGTAATGGTAGTTGAAAATTCCTGTAAATAACGGCCGTTACGTTATATTTCATTCCATGATCCCTACAATGGCATGCCAAATTACAACCTAGTGCAAGCAAACATGGCTGTGAAGGATTTCAGAAGATAAACACACCTCTAGTGTAACTAGTTTGGTATGTAATTATACTTAAGTTGGACCTTCCTATCCGTTGACTTAAGCTCATTTGTTGGATGCCCGAGGGAGTGTCAACCAAAAAAAAAATTTACCGCTGATAGAGGAAATTTCATATAGTTGGGCTCCTGAGAAAAAGTAATTACCACTACTCTTTCTCCAGCATCTCTCCTCTTTGATGTTTCATTGACATCACCGGATGAAGTTGGATTTTTATTTGCCCCTGATAAATTCCAATAGAAACGGTTTAGTGCAGAGTTCTTCTTCTGCAGATCTACTGCCTCTTCAGCAGAAGTAATGATCTCTCCACGCAATTTGTTGAGCCGAAACAGCCTCGCCTCATAATCCTAAAAAAAGAAACGAAAATTGTCAAGGTCTTCGTCTATTATTTTTTTTTTTTTTTTTATATTTAGTTTTAATAAACTACACTACCAAACATGAAAATAAGTAGCCAATTAAATAGCAAACCTTAAATAGTTCTTCTAGTTCACAATGAATACATGTGGGACCATCACCAATAGCCTGGCAACTTCGACAGTATCTCACACGTTCAATATCCTCTTTTTTTGGTTTCTCCATTGTCTGGTCAATTTCCAGAAGTCGATCGAGTAATGTTTTTCTAGAGGCTTCCAATTGGTCCAAACGAGTCTGAATATGGTACTTTAAAGCAGTCATGCTTCGGAAACTGGACTAGAATTAACAAAAATTAACTACTACTTTTAGAAAAGAACTTGGAAAAGCATAAAGACCAAAAAAAAAAAGGGCAAAAAGACCGTCTTGTCACACAGCAAAACTAATTACAAAACCTAATTTAAATATGAGGGCATTTCTTTCCATTCAGAATTTCAGATACCCCATGACACTAACAAAAGCAGTATTCCAAAGTATTTTGGTGTCCTTTCTACCACTTCCCATTTTAACCATCAAATGTATACGAAGTATTTAGACATGCTGAACTCTCATTGAACAGACCAAAAAGGTGACCCAAATGGCCCAACATTCCACAGTAAAAACTAGCGAGAATAACCCCTCGATCACGTCAACATATTATGCTAAGGTGGTGATTGATTTCTCCTATCATCATGTCCATTTTCTGATGCAGCTATAATTTTAAGTGAACCAAGAACTAAGCCAGCAACAACTGCAAAATGCCATTGACCATCTCAAACTCGCAACTTGTACCATTAAAGTGTTACAAAATAAGAGAAAAGGGCATAAGTTTCCCTCAATAAGATGTAACCCATGTTCTAGAGATTGGAAGTATGAGAAAGGTATAAACCTATCTCAAATTAAAAAACTGCCAGAGATATTGACGGTACAAAAAAGACACAGATGCATCACACTAGAAACGTTGTAATAATTTAAAAAGAAAAAAACTGAAAAATCTAAGCCAGTCACCAACCAGGATGCAATTCTTGATGACCTCGAATTGTTGAGAGTTCCTGAGACAGCCTCTTCAATTTTTCTTATCAGGTCTCTTGAGAAGTCATTGTTCAGCTCAGCATGATGAAGAGCATCCAACCACCAAACTGTATCTTGATTTTCTCTGTCACTAAATGCATTACAAACCTTCAAAAGAACATAATTTTGCTTAAGCTCAGCTTGTTGAAAACAAATAACATAGGGGGGAAAACATAATTCTCGAAGTTACTTTGTAATGTATCCTTGGGTTGCATGAGCTAGCCATATATATATGTATAAGAAAAATTCAATAGTAGAACATGTTGATGAAGGTGTATACAGCATTACAGCTGTACATGTGAGGTATCTAGCATTCTTTATGCACCAGCATGGAGAAAACATACCTGCTTGTATGACTTTCTGAAGTCTTGTTGAGCCATAGAGAGCTTTGCAGTAAACATAGATAGGTATTTCTGTTTTAATTCCTCACATGTGGTCCTCAACAATCCCTCACTGAAGGACATAGATGATACATCGGACTTACCATCGACTCCTTGTTCTCCATTTAAGCTATTTTTTGATAGAACTATTGTATTTCCAGCATCAACAGTGCAATATGAATCATGCTCTCCACTAACCTTTCGCCTCTTCACAGCATTTATATCACAATTTTCAATACTGTGTATCTTAGAGGCCTTTTCAAATTTTTCATGCAGTTGTTCTCCATTTGAGGAGAGAAGGGATGGGCAGTTGGTGACCATTGGAAGTATCTCAGCAAGGTTATGATGAATATGAATATTCAGCAAAGGGTCTAGGCGAAAATCTTCAGAGTGCTCTTCAGCTAGAGCCAATGCTTCTCTGTATAACGATATAGCTTGAGAAAAATTTTGCTCAATTATAGCTATGCCTGCAAGTGCATTTAATGCAACAACTAACTTCCTGAGAGCTTCCTCCCCTTCTATCTTTGTCTTCCCAACAAGAACCTATAAAAGAAAGTCCATATAACAAAAAGAACCAATGGCTAAATTTTTTTGGAGGAAATTTTAATAAGAGAGCTTCCAATTTTTAACCTACCATTAGTATTTCCTCCATAGTCATGGGGGATTGTTGCACAGAACGCAGCCCTGAACTTCCTACTTGAGGGTGGCAGCAAGCTTGACGAAGCTTCAAGAGCGAGTTAAATAGCTTTGCAGCCTCTGCATGGGTGATGAAAGGATCAGCCAAAGCATCAGAAGGTGAACAACCTGGTTGAAGCAAGCATTAAGATATTAGTGGACTTAAATACTGGCTTTCTCTTGTTATACATTATAGTACATTTTCAAATGAAGTGACTCTTAGATGAAGATGCAGGACAGTCATCAACAACCTGAGACTCTTCTTTTGAGAATATCGTCTTTCAGACTTTCAATGACTTCACGGGCATAATTCACACAAGTTTCATGCTGTCTCTGGTAAAAGTGCTCTTCAATTGCTGAAAATGTGAGCCAGGAGACACACTCTTCCTGAGGTGGGAGTTGCAACTCATCTGCAACATGTACTTTTGAAGAACGCCACATGATTTGTTTGAAGAATTTATGTGTAAATTCCATTGCTCCTGCATCTCTCCTCTGTAAAGGTCAGAATCTACATTAAGAAATTTGCACAACATACAAACATGAAATATCTTTACCTCAAAGGAGTATAAAACATAAAAGAATAAGGAATAGAAGGGCAATTCCCAGTTTAATATATACAATCATATTCATCAATCCTCCAAGCAAAAGCTAGTTTTTCTGAGAATTACCTCATATGGATCTCTTATAACATCAACCCACCACCGAGAAACATTGAAAGGGGTAGCTTTAAGGAATCTTAGAAGGCCATATAAGTCATCAAGTTTCCTTTGTATAGGTGTCCCTGTAATACACCAATGGTGCTTAGCAGACAATCGAAGAGCCATTTCCGTTGCAGCAGTAGCATTACTCTCCACCATTTGAGCCTCATCCAAGCAAACCCTCCACCAAAATATTCTGGTGAGAAGAGTTGGAATAACAGGATACCTACAATAATATGGCCAATTAACATCTTTCCGTACTCAATTCAATAAATTTTACAACTATAACTTTAGCTAGATTACAAATCTGAAATGAATTATTAATGAAAGTCCAAGCCTGTTTAAAACTTCACTGAACGAAGCTAACATCAGCAGATATCAAAGATAAGAATCAATGTCAAGGATCAACAAGGCAACAATCTATAGAGAGATGAATCGAGAGAGCGAAACCATTGAATGAACAAAAAGGACATTAAAATTTATTGTATTACTTTTCTATACTTTAAATTTTGATTGGCTATTAAAAAATAGTGACTTTAGTATTATTGTTTTGTTATTAATACTTTAATAGGTTATAGGTTCATTACTATACTTAATTCCAATTGGTCATGTTGAAAGTAGAAACTTTTGGTTAGCCAAAAGATAGGCTCCACTGATTGGGAGCTCAATTATGGCCCTACTCCTAATTCTCGGTGCCAACATCAGAATTGTCTAAATTTGGGCTCTATTATGAGCCTTGAACTGCAAAGACTACAAATAAGGCTAGATGTGCCAGATCATATTTCATAAATTAAGAACTTTTATAGAAAAAAATTACTTCATAATTGTTCATTGATGTTATAGCTTAACTCATTAAGAAAAATCAGCCACTTCAATCATTTACTGGTTTGAAAATTACAACTTAGTAATACAACTATACAAGTCAAATATACATTTATAAACAAATATTAGAAGTATCTTCTACATGTGCTTTAGTACATTTTTAATGTGATGCAATTGGCAGACTATTTCATTAGCAGTCAAGAGGAAATGGAAATTGGAATTTACTAGATGACAATTGTTGAATTTGCACAGCATAAATTCTTGCATGAAAAATATATACAAAAACTATAATAATAATAATAATAATAATAATAGATATATAAATGAGGTTCCATTTAGCTCAGCCTTTTTATTTTTCACTTTTTCCTTCCTAAAAGTACTTTTCACATTTTCTTTTGCAAAATATGCAATAATTAGAATGTATACTTGATAAAAATAATATGAATTTCACTTCACATGAGAATGGAAAAAGGCAATAACAATAATAACAACAACAATAATAAGGTTCCATTTAGTACAGCCGTTCAAAATATGAAATAATAAGCAAGTATAACAGAATTAATTCTTGCTTTTCACAAAAAATATAACTCCTTTGTGTTTTAAAGACTGATGGTCTGCAGCTGAGAACTATAATTAAAAAAATTAAAGAATGTACCATCAATTGTAACAATTGCAATTGGATCATGATGGATTAGACAGATTTCCGGTTCAAATACTATTAAATATTATAGACAAAGACAGGAATTGTTGATATTTCATATTATTAAAGTGAACTAATGTTATATTTATTACATTTTCATGCCTATTGATTAATACAAATACATTTTATTTAGGATTTCTTTTAACCTGCATCAAATAAGTATCAAGATTTATCAATATAAGATATAATTAACTTTAACATTTGCAACCATGAGAGATACATATGCATATAGAATAAGAGGGAAAAAAAATTAACTAGTTATAATTTTCATCTCTTTGAATGCTCTTCTTGAATCACATTTAAGTTCGGAGAAAAGTTATAATTATACAAGATTTTTTAAATTGATCATAAGATTTCCTTTAATAACAATTTGATTCAACTGTTTATTACTTTTCATAATAATAATAATAATAATAATGAATATATTAAATACATGGAATTGTAAAAATTATTGTAACATTATGACTGGAAGACATCTATATTATGCTTACAAATAATACAAATATTGGTGTGCTAAATACCACTAGTTATCATGTGTAATTTATATGACATAATGGCTAGTAAACAAATAAAAATCAATTAGCCATCACTTTTACAAAGTATAAACTCTAAGATAACCCAATTTTTAGCAAAGATAAATGCCATTTCAAACAAAAACGATGAAAAGGTTTGTACGAACCTCTTCTGGAACCTCAGGAAGCGTCGATCACCTTCATGCCTATCACAGTCATGGGATAAGTCCTCTTTGAGTACATCATACGTTGTCAGTACGATGTCAGCATTGACAAGTTCACTAATATCCACTGTAGTTGTATTTGAAAGAGATGTATCTCGCACACCTTCATATACACAAGTTTTTAAGGAACCTGGACGCGTATGACTAAGAAAACAAATTAAGATAATCAAGTCAGTACCACAATTTGATGCATTGGAAGAAAATTACATAGTAAACCAATTAAAAAAATCATCACATAAAATGAAAATTATCCATGTTGTAGAAAGAGATGATTCTCCTTAATTTCAATTAATCTGTACATGGGTGTATATATATACAATTGATTCCTATAATTGTGTTCTACTAATTAGAAAGAAATCCTAAATAGGAATACAGAATACAAAATATACAGAGAAATAATATAGTGATTGACTTTCCATAACATATGTCAAATAGTTCCAGAAGAAAACAAAAATGTAATTGAAAAAGACATTTTTGTCCCAATGAAGTGGATAAGGAACATGCCAAAAAGATGATAGTTAGGTCTAGCAAACACAGAGAAATACATGCATCCACAGGAACATCCGATTTAAGTGAGGAAAGGTTGTTATAATCATGACCAAAATGCATTTAAGCACATAGAAGAGAAACCATGTCCACACAAGAAGACCAAATTCAAAGAAACTGTAGCAACAATACAAAATCACCAACAAATTTTTGAGAAATTTGAAGTTCCAAGTTTTCAACTGCCAATATGCTGAAACTGACTACCGTACTTTAATTGCAAGTGTGCCAAACCAATAAATTAGAAGTAATACCGTGCAATTTCAGCATGCCACTGTGGCAATATAGGAGTTGGACAGACAATAAGGGTGGCACCAGTAGCTATGGGAGAGTCAGTTGCTTGTATCAATTCAGAGCACATCTGGCAAATATGATCCCCATCTCTCTCAACAAAGCTGATTGTAGTTTTCTTTCTATGTTTTTGCACCTCAATTGTTGATCTCTTCTTTTTCCCTTTAGCTGAATAACCAACACAGTCTGCATGTTGCCAAGCATCACAAATGTCGCACTGTACCCACAGTCCTCTATATCTATAACTTTCACTCACAGCTCCACATATGCACTCAACACGTTCTATTTTCAATCTTCGAATATTAGCTTTCTGATCTCCAGAACCCAGCCATGCATTATCAATGAAGATGCTATCTTCACATGCTGGCTTCCGATGAGCAAATATGCAAGCAAGCAGTTCAACAGTCTTCCCCAAACCCATCTCATCTGCAGTAGTCCGAAATGACCATAGTCATTATACTAGCATGAGATTATGGGCAACTGCAAACCAAATTCTCATAACTCTCTTTCAATTTCTTTTAATGATGTTCAGAAATCCCTGTTTAGTTTTACTATCATTGTTAGCAATCTCTCAACGTGTTAATAATTGAAACCTTCAGTTTTAAATAATTGAAGCATGTATCAAGAAAGTAACTCTTTAGCATATATTTCCCTAATTTCCTCAAAAATTCCAATCAAGGTTTAGAATTTTTGGGAAGTATACCACTTCAAGAGTTATAAAAGTATACAATGAGAGCTTGTAAAATTCTCTGCAGTCAAGTATTCCTACTCCTCATTCAGGCAGGTTCAGTTGGCCTATGAAGTTGATCAGCCCCATCCTATTCAAAATTTTTATTTCTAATCTTTGTTAATATTTTAACTCTGGATAGAAGTGTATAAATGAAATTACTAATTCATTTTAAAGAATTAGGCAAACGGAGGACAAAGTATAGTACTATACATACCAGCAAGAATCCCACCAAAGATATATGGTGAAGTGAACTCCGGGAACAACGAAATATTGCCACTGAAGATAATTTATAATAAATGTAAGTGAGAAAGAAATAGCATTTGGAAGAAAGGAAGGGGGGGGGGGGGGGTGGTGTGGGGGTGGGTGAGGAGGGAAACGGAATTTTTATTATCCATGCTGAGTCAACTAGTCATACCTAAATGGATTATAGAACATTGTTGAACCACTGTCAAGAAAATTCACGGGCATACATAAGGGGGAAAAGAATTGACTTCTTTTGCCTTCACCTAAATCTTTTGAATCTCCTTTTTCTTGTTGTAACATCCAGAAAGCTGCACGACGCTGATATGGTCTCAGTACAGGGAGCAAGTCAGATAAGTCATCATCAAGCATGGAAGCAGATCTGTACATAAAATAAACCATGTGATTAAAATCCAGCTTGATGAGGAAAAGAAAAATACAACAGATATGCATGACTAAATAATCTATTTAAATGCATATCAACATAATTTAATTAGGTCCAGTCCAGAATGAATTAATACTTTATAGAAAACATAAGCACTCACTTTGATGGTTTAATGGCTTCATAAAACCCAGTAACATCAAACCTTGCTCCTTTTCTGGACTTGGAGGTATCATCTCCCATACCTGCAACATTGTTGGCTGCCATTTCTGTAGAATTAGTAACCCCATACCTAGCCTCTGACATCATTACTTCTGGTCGTAGCCAAGCCATCACACTCATTATACTCTTCTTCCATAATTGCCTGGTATTTTCTAGAAGGGACTCACAAGCATCAAAAGCTTTCTTAAGTATCTCCACCCTCACTCTTACAGATACCATCTCCTCTGAACATTTAAACCCCAGAACTGGCCTCAATGTCAAAAACTCCATACTTGTCAAGTGAACAAGACCAGTAATACCCTCATCCGGTCCATCAAAACTGCCAGAGAAAATTACTGATTGCATTTCCCTATCCTCAACCATGCATTTCTCAATCAACTCCAAAGATATATCACTGGAGGAAAGCACAGGCCAATGACCAAACTTAATACGATCAATCACAAACTCATCAACATTGCACACTCGAAACCTTAAGGAATACCTAGACTGATAAAAGTCTGCATTTATTCTGAAACTAGAATATGCTTCTCCAAAATTCATGTCATTTAAGATGACTTCAGATATATCAAGGTGCTCATTTGAAACCCAATTACTCCTATCAACTTCCACATAATACGGTCTATCAATAGCAACAAATTCCCCCTTGTTTGCTGACTCGGTCTCAGGTACTTTCTGTTTATCCAATTCTACTTCAGTAGCATCACTGTTTGCTATAATTAATCCACCAGACCGATGTGGGCGGGCTTGCTTCCTTCTACCCATCACTAGAAGCAAAGTAAGAAAGAGAATATGCAAGTAAACATATGCATATCAAAGAAAAGATACAAAATTATCACCAAAAATATAGAGTTCAATCGCATGTCAATTAAAAGTTGACAAGAAGGTTCAAAAAACCACAAAACACGAAAAAAAAGGCAATTACATAGTTTTGAAGAAATAAGAGAGTTCAATATTTAGTGTGCAAGCGTGAAATTTTCAGAAAAATAACGCAAGTATCCAGAAGGTAAAATTGCATAATAATGCGCCTGTTTATTCAACAGATTTTCAAATGATGCCTCTCTTTATTCGTAGCAAGCAGCATATAGCTTAGAAGTTACTGCTACTGAGACTTTAGAATTAGATGATATTTGTTGGACCTTTGATTGTGACATTGCTCTTTGCTATACAGACCAAAATTTTTCCTCTTAACATTTCTTTTTCCTTTTTCTTTACTAAGGGCATTATGGTGACCAAAAAAAAAAAAACCAAAAACAGCTAACTTCAAATCAGAAACTTTAATTGCTATGCCCCCCCCCCCCCCAAAAAAAAAAAAAAAAAAATGCTTGTTGCTTATTTATAAAACTTTAAAACTTGCTAATATATCAAGATATTTTCTTAAAGTATGCTAAAACTTATCTGTTCACAAGAAGATTGTCTTCTTACTGCTCTAGTCTGAAAATACAAGCAGCAAGCTTCTACTACTCAGTGGTCTTTTATTTGTTTGGAGAGAGAAAGAGACGGAAACAGAGACAAAGATATAGAAAAAGATAAGAACAAGAAAGAAGATTTAGAAGAGGAATAGAAGTTTCAGGAATTGTATTTCATTTGATCAAATTCTGTAGCGAACTATTTATACCAGCTGAATTCTAGAAAACTAGTTACAATTTGGTAACAGCCAACGTGGCACAAGAAACCACCATAACTTCTTTAGCAAACTCAGTGCTTATCAACCCACTACAGTAATTCAATGCTATAGCCTGCTTAATTCCCAATACATTCACTCTCTAGTCAGGAGTGCATTGGGATTTTGTTTTGTCTAGTCTTATAGTCAGAAGTTATATAGCAGAATCTGAGACACTTCTTTTGCAGTTGTGCTCCCATGTTCATTTCTTTAGATAATCTCCTTGTTATACTTCTATTATTATGTGTCTCTATTCTTATTTGGTCTCACTTTAATTCCAATAAATAACACAAGATATAAACGCATTTCATTTGTTAAAATGATATAGAAATGATGAATGATGTCCACATCTACAACCTCCTTCTAGATGACTGTGTACTGTCTATGGATCCTACTGGGTTATACTCATGTAACTTTTTTCAGTGATTCTACATTAATAATTTGATAGGCATAGGAAATTCATTTGGAAATGCCCAAATATGCTTCCTCAAGTTGATGTTCATTTGCAGCTGGGTTGACAAAGAAGGGAGGACAAAGTTATCACTAATTGCATGCATTCATTTTTAGAAATGTTGGATTTGATTTGAATAACAAATTTGAAAAGAATAGTAGGAACTCAGGAGCAAACTTAAGTTTGTGGTGATGCGTACTTGAGAAACAGGGGTTGCTGTGTGATAGCCGATAGGGATACATAAAAATGATGGTGATAATCATAATTTGTAATTTTATAGATGTTTTTGAACTTCACGGAATAGGAAAGGAAAAAAAATTTGGACAGAGTGGGAATGCAAGATTATTCCAGCCCTTGTGAGTTGCAGTTTGATGGGATTCCATTGCAAAACAGGAGTGCCATTTTAGGATTAAGATTCTTTTTTTCCTTTCATTATTTTGCTTTGCTTATTCCTTATGGTACTAGAAGGGTTGACAAAATTCTTAATTTGCTGTCAACAAATTTACGTACCGGATTGCCAACCCAAATGCTCCTTGGATTGCTTTTTCCATTATATTTGATTATTTGAGTGTATGGGAGTAACTTGTATCAAGCTAGATCAGTTACTACCTATTATTGCTTCTATTAGTTTCTTCATGAGCACAGACCTATTTTACCACACCCATCTCCCTCCTAACAGGGCTAGGATTGACCTTAAAATCTCCTAAAATAACCACCATAAATCCATAACCTAGGAATTGAAATCTGCATAATCTACAAATTTATAAAACTTGACATTTTTCAAAAGTCGCAAATTATATCAATTCATCATACATACTAATATTTCCCAATTAAGAAAAAGAATAAACAATCCAGCTCAATTACAGGTCAAATGCTCTACTAGGACGATGGAACTAACAACTGAAACTCTAACACACACTTGGCTACAACCTATGCTTCATCAAGCATCTCATAACTTCTTATTTTGAACTCTTATTAAAACAAATACCTGCCATAAAATGTAGCTAACTTTCCATAAACTCCTAAACAACAATGGTGCTTAGTCACCACTATTCAACTTGTACTACACTCAAAGGCTACCTACATACCTCTCTTAAAAACAAATTAACTATAACATACCGCTCACTTCTCCCAGATTCTCCTAGAAAGGGAGAATCAAATATCCACATAGCTCTCAAAGAACTAATAAAAACTTTTCTTATGCCTAACCTAATTTTAGACCTTTGCCTAATTAAAATACATATTTAAAGATTAAAATTCAAATTTTCATCTAATATCTTGAAATTGCGAATAAAATTCTACTGAAAATTTGGCAACATCTATCCTCCCCTAAAACTATGATTTTCCTTCTATAAGAAACATATAAACTCAATATTCAACTACACAAGGAATTCACTAAAACCAAAATTAAACTACACAAGCAATTCACTCTTATGCCCAAGCCAACCCAGGCCAACAACAATCATTTTCTAAATCTTCATACATAATTCAATTCTTAACTTAAATGCATATCAAATAGAAATATAATAACTTCCTCAAGTTGGGTAACTTTCAACCCAACAATTTATCTCAAAAATCATATATACAAATCCATCAATAATATTCCTAGTAATTCAAAATAAGCTATAATATTTCTTCATCAATCAACATCAATAACATATTTGAATAACTTAAATTGAATTTCCATAATCATCAATATAAAACACAACTCAATATGCCTTTTTTCCATGTCATATTTAATGAATAAAAAATGCTAACAAAAAGATACTGGAAATGAAATATTTCATAAGGTAATGATAGTTACATCAGCTACTATATCCACAGTATTATAAATTAATCGATAGGAATCCAAAAAAAATCTTCAAATTAAGCACTAATTGTTTATTTTACTTTTGTTTTCTTTTCACATAATCAAATAGATAACGTGAAAGATGCATACCTTCCTTACTTATGCCAGGTTATGCTTAAGTTCACTACTAAGTTATTTCAAATACTTACTGATAACTAACATTTCATGGCCATATCTCATGTTCAACACATATATTTTACTAGTCGAGTTTATTCAGATAACCTAATTCCCATATATTTTCATCCTTATAATGCAAAATGTACAATTGACTAATCAAATTTAAGCATAAAAAATAATAATCTTGCATAGATTTTAGGGAACAAACTCTAAAAATTAGACCAAACTACATCTAAGACAGTCCAAATAGGGAGAAAACCTGAAATTTCTGTTCGCGCGGGGTCAAAGCTGCTGCCAGCGCGTGGCGTCCACTCACCAGTGTCGAATCAAGAAGCTCAGGCAGCCTCCATGCTTGCCGCCACACGCTAAAACAGCAAGTAGCTGCACAAATCGAAGACCGCAAACTCCAGTTCTACAGCTTTTCGATTTCAAATTCCTGTAAAAATGACGGTAATGGTGGTTTATCCAGTGACAATAGGTGGCAGGGAAGCTTGCTTTAGCTTCGCCGGGGTTAAAAGAGCCAGAAAAGACTGTGGGGAGGCTCAACAGTCACGTCTCCTTCCTACCTCAGTTTCTACCTCAAATGAAGTCAATGGGGCAGAGTAGATTGGTCGGCAGTCATGGCTGGTCGGAAACTGAACAGAGGAAGGTTGGGTTCTCTCTTTCCTCTTTGCACGTTTAACCTAGGGGTGGACAAGCAGAACCAGAAAAACAACCGACTATCCGATCCAAAACCCGAAAATAATCCGAGAAATAAAGGTCGGCTCGGTTTAAGATTATCTTTCATAAATTTTAGACTTTGAACCGTATATAAAATATTTTTAATTAAGAGGTAATAATATAATTTCTATTAAACTTTTTTACAATTAATTTCGTTTAAAATTAATTCAAAATTTTATAATTTTAAAATTAATTTTAATATCAGTAAATAAAATTATTAATAATTGCAATTTATTTTTTAAATATAAATGTCAATAATAATTAAAAAAAATCAATTTTTATAAAAATAATGATTAAAAGAACCACGTGAAAAAAGTATGTGCTAAATTTTTTTAATTAAAAATACTATTTTAATCATAATATGTTATTTTTTATATCAATAATTAAAATTTATTTAATTTAAATTAAATTAATCACTCATTTTATACATTTAAAAAAATTTAATTTGAAATTATAACGAATAAAAATCAGATCACTTTAAATTAAATTTAAATTAAATTGAAATTTATTAAATTTATGTTTGTTTTGAATTATTAATAAATTAAATTAAAATTAAAATTTAATTATTTAATTCGAATTTAGATTAAATTAAAATTTTTTTTTACTTAAAATATGAAAAATCGGAGAAAATTAGATCCGATCGAAACTGAAATAAAAATTTCTTGGGTTTAAGGGACTGATCAAATTTACCGTTTTGGTGAATTATAAATCAATGATTTCAAATTGATTCTAACCAAAATCGGCCCGGAGTGTATTTGAGTCCTACTCTTCCAATCCACTGCTAAGAAAAAAAATCTTCTGCAGC
This sequence comes from Hevea brasiliensis, assembly GCF_030052815.1. Lineage (NCBI taxonomy): Eukaryota > Viridiplantae > Streptophyta > Magnoliopsida > Malpighiales > Euphorbiaceae > Hevea > Hevea brasiliensis. Next base: position 91,415,616 of record NC_079506.1, read on the forward strand.
AGGTATCGACATGAATCTAGCAGTTCACTGCCTGCCACGTGGCCTTCTAATTGTCATGTTTATTTTAACCAAAAAAAAAAGAAAATCTACTTTTTCTTCTTGTGCTGCTGCACGTATGCTGACTCATAGTAAATCATCGTTCCATTTCTGCAACGTACGCAAGAAGAAACAAATGGCGATGTTTTCACTTTCATCGTTGCGAGGTGGTCGTTTCTCATTGTTTAATCCATATCCCCGTCCTCAGGTGAATAATCTTCCATGGTTTCTTGTTTCTTGTTTGATTTGGGTCTCCTTCTCATGCTTCTTCTTTTCAATTCTGTTGATTCCTGGTTCTCAGTTGTCTGTTGCAAGGAGTAGATCGAAGAAGCTCAATTTTCGCTCAAAGGCAATTACCCTTTTTGCCCAATATTCTCAAGCACAGGATCGTTTCTCTTCTCGCCTTCAAGGTATGCCAAGCTTTACATGCTTTATACTTTTTCTTACATATAGATTGGGAGACAGGACATGTAATTCTGAAGCATAAGTTGCTAGAAAACAAATACAGATATCTGGCCTTATTCTGCTAGGAAATTATGCAAGTGCAGTCAATTTGTGCAAAAGGCAGTAGCTTTATCTAAATAAGCCCTGAAACATACATGGCTCTTTTACTTTAGACCATGCATTTCATATCTTTTTCTCTCCTAACAATCAACCGATTTTTTTTTCTTTTATGTATTCTCTAAAATTGTTAATCTTGCCTTTCTAGAGCCTTCAATTTTCTTTTGCCTTTGTAATCTCTTGAAGCTCGTCAACATGACAATCATCTTCCTGGCATGTTCCTAGTATGTATTATATCTAATGAGTAAGGAAATCTTTGAGGGATTCCATTGTGTGAAATTTAAGTGGCAGTTAATTGATTTCAGACAACAATTGTAGGCCTTATGTTTGCAACTTCATTGATAATAGATGTATGCTCTTTTGTTTGGGAAACATAATTGTTTTTGATAACCAAGACAAAAAGAAAATGACAGAAGACTTTATCATGCTAGGCTTATGTTAGCTGTCATTATTGTCCAAAGCCATGATATGAATGCTCACTATTCAAGTTTCAGCTGTAACTGTGCTTCATTCTATAATATATTTATGTTTAAGCTTATAAATTATTCTACTTTCAGATAGTATTGGAAACTTGCCCCAGCTGGTGGAGGATATTATCCAGACATCTATTAATACTGGTCCTCGTGGAGCCCTAAGGCTGGCACAAGGCATTCAAGCTTTTCTTGGAGTTGGTGGCGAGTGGCTGGCAGATGTATCCAAGGTAGCCTGGACTTTGATACTGTTTGTCTGCTTCAGTTACCTATTTATATTTTGTACATTGAACCAATAAAATGTGAGAAATAGATTATGCAACTTTTCTTTTCCCCCCTTAATAACGTTTCAGTTTTGTCGTAATTGTATAAATAAGAGTTAGGGATCCATTTTGCAATCACCTGTAGTTTTTTTTTCATTATTTTATTTTATAGGATTTCTTGAAACATCAGGATAGTTACTAGTTGATTCATAGTTACCTAATTCACTCACTCTCCTGCGTTCTGCATTCTGGTATGCCCTATGCATGTAACATGGTACTTTGGCATTCCGGAACTTTGCAGTATGTGCTCCAGTTCACTAAAACAGGGTTTCTGAGGAAGAATGAGAAAAGGCAAGAAAGAAGGAGGAAAAGAAAGACAAACGGAGGAGACAAAGTAGCAGCTATGCCCATAATTGGCTAGTTAGGTGAGAGTTCCTAGGAAATATGAGCACTAATAATTACGAATTATTTCTTTAATTAATTTTATTTTTAACAACAACAATAATAATATGACTTTCAAATTTTGAATAATGTGCTCGTTATTTCAAAAAAATTATCATATTAATTAATTACTCATATTAAATCAATATTTTTTTTATAAATATATCATGCTAAATAAAATTAAAAAAAATTGAATTGTGTGCGCCACAAAATATAATTTGTATACTGCTATCCAAATTGGCATACCAACTATGATATCCTCTATGTATCTTATATTTAACTAAGTGGCGTTCCATGCAACCTTATCCATGCCATATGCCCAGGGGTACCACCAATTAACTATGAGTTGATTGTTCAGTCAGTGAATCATTTTTTTACATTCACCAAATAAATTATGCAATTGATATCTAAAAATTCATGGAGATGTATTTACTGATGAATCATTTTGGAGAGCATTGAGATTTTGTTGTCTTGTAGTTGTCATATGCTATAGGGATGGAGACACTTCTTTTCTAGTTTCATTCCCTCTGTCCATTTCTTCATATAATCTCCTAGTTATAGTTTTGCTATTTTGTTTCTCTATTCTTATATGGTCTCACTTTAATTCTAACGACTAACATACAGAAGCAAATGCATGTTTCATTTGTTAAAGTGATTTAGAAATGATGAATGTTGTCCGCTTCTATGACCTCCTTCTAGATGACTGCATATTGTCTATGAATATTAGTGGGCTATGCTCATGTTTCTTTTAGCAATACATTGATATGCATGGGAAATTCAGTTGGAAATGCCCAAAGACGTATCCTCAAGTTAATGTTCTTGTGTGGTTGGGTCAACAAAGACAAATTTACCATTAATTTCATGCATTGATTTTTAGAAATATGCGATCTGATTTGGGTAAAGAATTTGATAAGAATAGCGGGAACTTTGGAGCAAACTTTGTCATGTGGTGGTGATGGATACTTAAGAAATAGAGGACTAGTTGGTGTGATAGGGTTATATATATATATATATATATATATATATATATAACACTGATGGTGATTAGCATAATTTATAAATGTTTTTTACTTGATGGAAGAAGGAGAAAAAGGCATCCTTGGAGAATGCAAAATTATTTCATCCCTTAAGTGTTGCAATTTTGATCCTAGTTCATTTGGAAAAAGTTTTGATGCTACTCCATTGGAAGGAGAGATGCCATTTTAGGATTAAGATGATTTTTTATTATTTTCCTTTGGTTAGTCCTTATGGTGCTAGAATGATTGATACCATTCTTAAATTTGCAGTCAACAAATTCATCTACTGGATTGCCAACCCAAATGCAACTTGGATTACTTTCTCCACTGTATTTGAGGAGATTATTTGAGCGTATGGGAGCAACTTATATTAAATTAGGTCAGGTAAGTCCTATTATTGCTTCTCTTAGTTTCTTCATGAGTATAGACCTATTTGTTATGTGTTTATAAACCCAAATATGTTGTTTTAAGCTGCAATTTAATTTGTATGCCTAACAAATTCATTCCTTTTTTGCAATAAAACTAAATTATCTATTTTCAGTTTTATATGTAACTCAACAAGGAATTACTTCACTAATGCTTTCTTAGCATGAGTGTTTTTTAGTTCGTTGCATCTGCGCCAACAATGTTCCCGCCAGAATATGTTGAAGAATTTCAAAACTGTTTTGATAGAGCTCCTGCCGTGCCTTTCCAAGAAATTCAAGCAATCTTACGCCAAGAATTAGGAAGGCCAATAGAAAGTGTGTATGAATATGTTGACCCGATGCCAATTGCCTCAGCCTCAATAGCACAGGTATCAAATTTCCTTTTTTTCCCCAAACGTTGATGTTTCTGTGGTGAACTGCTTTCTCTCACATTGTCATAGTCTCATTTATCGCTCTTGATTTTTGTGGTTGTGATTGGACTAATTGATTATATTGCCTAGGTTCATGGGGCGAGGCTCAAAGGCTCCCAAGAAGATGTGGTTATAAAGGTCCTCAAACCTGGAATAGAAGATATACTAGTGGCAGATTTGAACTTTGTTTACATTGTTGCTCGCATATTGGAGTTCTTGAGTCCTGATCTCAGCCGTGCATCACTGGTAGAATGTTAACTTGATTCATTATTTGTGCAACTTAAATGCAGTTTTTTCAGTAACTTTTAGGCTTCTTATCTAGTTGGTTTTTGGAAACTAGCTTCCTGTACTTATTTGCATTATAGTTATGTCGGAATCAACTTTTAATCGAACTTCATGGTGCATGTATAAATTTATTCAGATGGTGTAATGTGATTTTGTGTTTCTTGATCTCCTATTGTTTTAGTTGTTTCTGTAAAGGAAGTAGCCATAAAGTTTTTCTCATGATACATGCATCTCCTTTTATCTTTTACTTGTTTGTCTTAATAAATGATAAACTCTAGGTAATTCTTTTCAATTCTTCATGTCCATTTGTTAGGTTGCTATTGTTAAAGAAATAAGGGAATCCATGCTTGAAGAAGTTGATTTTTATAAGGAAGCTGCAAATATTGAGTCCTTTAGGAGATATTTAGAAGCTATGGGACTTACAAGGCAGGCTACCGCTCCAAAAGTCTATAAGCATTGCAGCAGCCGACGAGTTTTGACCATGGAACGTCTTTATGGAGTGCCTCTTACGGACCTGGATTCTATAAGTTCAATTGTTTCTAGTCCAGAGACCAGTCTTATAACAGCCCTTAATGTGTGGTAGGATATGATGTACATTTAAGATTCTGTATGGTTTAAGATGTTGAATATCTGTTGATATTTAATTTCTACGCAGGTTTGGTAGTTTGCTTGCATGTGAAAGTTTCCATGCAGATGTGCATGCAGGCAATTTGTGGTTATTACGTGATGGTCGTATTGGCTTTCTAGATTTTGGTAAGTTTCTTTTTCCCACTGTGTTCATTCATGATTCAGTTTCTAAGAACGGCAATTTTAGCCATGAACTCTTATTGAATGCTTGAACTTGTATAATTTAAGTAAAATTATTGGATTTCAATGATAATAATTATATTTTGGTTACTAGTTACACTGGCTTGTTAGGAGACTTTACCTTCTGAACTTTGCTTTTTAACATTATGTGGTTGCAGCGGTTGTCTAACTAGTTTTTTTCCCCTCTGCAAATACTCCTGCTAAAGTGGTTACATGTTGTGCGCTCATAAGAACATAATGATCATTACAAGAAATTTAATTTAGTATATATCACCATATATTAAAACATGAGTTCTATTTCTCAGTAAATTTCCAATTGAAATTCTGCATATCATGGGTAAAATAGCATAGAAGTTATATCTTATATTTTTATCTCTCTTTTGAGAACATATGTATTGAAGCATTGCTGATAGGAAGGAAAAGGATCAATTCAAAATTAGATATAATAAAGCATGTTTTTTAGCACCATTTCTGTTATATGGAAATCATAAGATTCATAACCAGCAATTATCTATATTCATTATCAACTGAAAACAGAATCCATTCTATAGGAATTGTAGGACGCATATCCCCAAAAACCTGGGCTGCTATGGAAGTGTTTCTGGCATCACTTGCATCTGAAGAATATGAGTCAATGGCATCTGCCTTGATTGAAATGGGAGCTACAAACAAGGATGTTGATGTTAATGCCTTTGCAAGAGACTTGGAAAAGATATTTTCATCAATACAGGCAAACGCTAATTACTTTAATGCCTAGATTTGAAGTTTAGTTCAATATGTTGTCAAACATCAAATTTATTTGGAGTATTGCTTTGAAACACACTTTTCTATTCAAATGCAGGAATTGGATACGGAAATAGTTGTTGCAACAGCACGAGATACTACTACAAATGCAACTGCTGTTTCTGCCAATGTAGTTGTTGATGAGAGGCAAATGAATGCACTTTTTCTTGATGTGGTAAGATTATATACTTCAATTTGTTGTTTGTGAGGGAAAAGAATTTGGTGAATTAGATCCAAAGAATTTGCCAATTTATGTAGTTTGAACTTGTTAATATTGATTGGCTGCTTGCTGCTTACAGAGTAGTTGAATCATCATGAGTTTAGTATTTGCTATACCTGAAGTAACTCAATGATTAATTTATTCAAAATATGCATATCATTAAAATGCCTGTCAGCTGTCATTAGGTCTGCCAAGCTAAGATTTTTTCTTTATCCCTGTAACTACAGTTTTCATTTGCAACAACCTATGTGGATAGACAAATCTATCAGCTAGTCAGAAATAGTTTGCAAGCTTGAGAGTAATTCCAGATTCAGGAAATTATGCATGTGTCAAATGAGTTGCATTTTGAGGTTAGCTGGGAGTTTGAAAAACATTCCTTCTGAAAGGTTTTTGCAAAATTTTTCAACTCTTAAAATAGGTATTCGTAGTAGTTACTCTTTTAAGATTGAATGAACACCTCATTTGTCATCCAAGTACAATATTTTGTCTAAAAGATGCCTTTGGGGATTAGCTGAGGTAGTAGCTAAGGTCAGGATGGATCTTAGGTTTAAATCTTACCTATGGGAAAAGGGAGAAATTTCATTTTGTAAAAGTTAAGTTAGTGTTCTATGTGAAATGTATAACTTGCTTTTCTTTAAGCAGTGTAGATCTTTATTTTGAAAAAAGTAACTAATGCAAAAAACGCCTTTAAAAGAAATGCAAACTTTAGTACAAAGGCGGAGCTACTGATTTTTGTCTAAACTTTTTTTATTAGTTGGTGACTTTGATTCATCTGCCTGAGGCTGACGGTAATTGCAAATTCTAATAACGTGTTTACTTTTCTGGTTGTATGACAGATTCGTGTCAGTGAAGCATATGGACTCAGATTTCCTAGGGAGTTTGCCCTTCTTATGAAACAGCTTCTCTATTTTGATCGGTATACTCGGTTGTTGGCCCCCAACTTGAACATGCTTCAAGATCAGAGAATTACGATCGTTTCAAATCGAAGAAGCAGTTACAGGGACAATTTCAAATGAATCTCACAAATATATATGTATTGTTAGTCAGCCAATAGCCTGTTTTGTTCCGTCTTGTTTTCTCTCATGTAAATACAGCTAATAGAGTAGCTTCAAAGCTGGAGTTGCATACAATCTATAGAATAAACAAGAAATAGGAAATGAATTTACTCATGATATAGGAATGCACTTATGTAGTGTTTATGTATTTTGTCTCCATTAGAGCGGGAATGCAACTTTATTGTTGGTAAATCCTATCCATGAGGTGCCTTTTTCCAGTACTCTGTTTCTCTGAGCACCCTTTTCCAATTGCACAGTTAATTACATTCACTGGGGTTTAACTTGATGTGCCTTTTTGAGGTGGTTTGAATTACGTTAAAGTTGAATGTGCTTAATGTGAAGTGAGCAGTTTTATCAGTCAAGGCATCTACTACATTGGAAATGTAAAGCAATTGCACGGGTACCAAATTGAAATGCATCCCAGTTTTGGATGCATGTGAAGCCAACAGAATACACTAGCTCAACCAAATCCAGTTGGTGTAACCCATTATGAGCTGGATGTGCATTCCTCAATGAGATGCCATTTAAGCCTCAGTTCTTGAAGCATTCAAGGGATTGATAGAGCTAGACCATCCCTTTCTGTCTCAATATACCGGCCTGTTACCATAGACAGTAGGCTAATCAAGCTGAGTATCTGTATCATAGTACTCGGGATGTATAAATGAGCCGAGCGTGAATAATTTGATTGTTTTACGGCCCTATCAGACAGGTATGCTCAGACAACATCAAGCTGCTAAATTTGTTAAGTACATCTTACGACAGTTGAAACGTGAGCAACAATTATCAAGGTTGATGCAATAGAGACATTTGGCATTGCTTGTGTAAAACTATGAACGCTGGGAAAAAAGAACATGTGGCTGGGAAAAAAGAACATGTGGTATTCTATTTATAATGTACCTCTTTGAATACAATAAAAATAAAAAAAGATTCAACAGTACTCTATACAAATAAACAAATCACACTGGAATTTTCTCTGCAGAACATGTGTACATAGAAAATTCAAAAAAGTTACGTTTCTACTTCTAATATATACTTCAGACACTCAGGGAAACTGTGATCAATCCTATTTTACCTGTACTCAAAATGAACAAGAAAGTCAAAAGAAAGAACAATCTATTCAAGTGCAAACTAGAGTAATTAGAATACCATGAATTTGGTTGGCAGGCAACGCAAAACACCACTTCATGAGAATAATCTCTCAGTTACTCTACATTTCTGGGAGGTATGAGACAGATGGTCCCCAACCATATATCAGGTCACTCGGTGAGGAGTAACCCATTAGTCTATGAAGTGGTGACCCTCCTCCTCCCGCTGGCAGCTCTTCAATTTCTGAGGATACTTTATTTGATTTGGATGTGCTAGAAGAAGGGCCTGCTAATTCACATGTTTGCACAGGATTCTTACCTTTGTTTCGAGTCTCATTCGAAGCAAACTTCCTTTTCTCTGTGCTATGCTCAAGTGAACCACGTGATACATTTCTTTGAACTTCATTGCTGTGGATAGCATGAACTGGTATCTGGGAAACAAGATCCTTGTCAGTGGAACAGCTTTTGCAGAAGGCAAGTCCACAATCATCAGAACAAGACACAGAATCCGTATAGGGACCACTGACATGAGATGTGGAAGTAAAGTTTCTCCGATGAATAGCATCACTATACTCGTCAACCTCACTTGGTGGAGGTGCTTCAGCACTTATTGTATATGGGATTAGATGAGTTCTGCCTTGAAGTGAAAACTTAAGTACCTCTGAACAAGCACCACATTTTAGCCGATGGCACCTCCTTTTAAAGAGAAGAAAATCTGCAGGCAGCAATAGCTGATTCGAGCAACAATAACAAGTTATGAAAGGGGCTCCACCTGCTACGGGTCTTAGGCGTCGCTTAGCCAAATAATGTTTCTCCCTCCAGTACCTCTCCACCTCATGATTTCTAAGCCTCTGGTCAGCAGACTTAGTTCCGCGACAATATGTGGGAATCTCAGATTCCACATGCCGTTGAGGACTTGAGGGGCAAGAACCGTACGAATTGTAAAGATTAAGATGAGAGTGTACCCTACAATACCCCTTATTGCGACGAAATCCAGGTGGAGGAAATTGTGTTGTACGCTGCCACTCTTGGGGACAGCAACACATGGAATAATCAACTTTGTGTCTACTGTTCGTTGCATCTGCTGAGAAAGGTATTTGAGAGTATTTTTTCTGTTGAGACCAATTATCTCCCTCTCTAATTCTTTCAGCAAATCTAGGATAAACTAAGTTACGGAGGCTTTCCTCTTGTAGGAGCTCACGGTCATAGTATGTGGGAATATAATGATCTTTCCAAGTGACTCCTCCGTTTGGTTTATCATTCCGAGATGGATTATTAAGTTGATACTGCAATTCATAAACCATTCTCAACAGTTTCATCTTCTCCTGCTCAGAGTACACAGGCTTGTCTTGTCCAGCAAAGCTTGAATTATAATATAACTCATTGTAATTGGAAGGACTGCCACTTTCATAGCTAGCCAGGGAGTCCCTTCGACGAAAAGCGGGCTGAGACAGATATTCATCTCTTGCTAATCTTCTCCAGTTTCTACCTGGATGGCCAAGTCTTGTGGGCTCCAACAATTCATCTCGATCCATCCTGCTGGATTTTATGGCATAACGTGTCCTCTCTGGCAGAAATGATGCAGAAGTCCTGAAATGATGTTGTGTCTCATTACTGTTGTTGATTGGGAATCTTTCCCTTCTGGGCCTCACATCAGAAGCAGCATAGTTCGCAAGCCTATAAGCATGTTTAGATGAATGTTTGTGTCGATCAGGCAATTGATCATCAGTTCCTTCATAAGAAGAGACACCATCATCATAATAAGCACGAGAGCTTCTGGTTGTGGGGGATTTCGACAAATCTATAAGAGTACCACTGAGCTCAGAGCTGGGGTTGACAAAATCTTCGATTTCAAATGCATCTATAGACCTTACACAGGCAAAGCCGTGGTGAGCAATTTCCTGAGGCTGTTCTACATGATCCTTAGGTGAAGATATAAGGATATCAGATGAAATACTCTCTCCTGCTGGCTGTTGGGCAGTGTCAATTGAAGTAGTTCCCTTTGTATCAACCAGCTCCTCTTGCCTTGATCTTCTGAAAACGGAGTCACTCTCATTGTTAGCATCTGCTTCTGCTTTTAGCTTAGCCTTTGCAGCTAATGGCAAGCTTTCATCATTAAACTCAACTTCTGAATTTGTTCTTGATAATGGAGAATGAGACAGCATTCCATTACTGAGATGAGAAGGTTCATCTGATGAACAATCTTCATTGGAAACTCCATGCGGCTCAACATTGCAAGCCAAAGATTCATTTTGATGACTGTCATTGTTGTGGTCCTCATCTGATAAATTTACACCTCTGACTTGCTGATAATCACAAATTGCAGATTCATTTTTGTCACTTCCACTTTTTTGGTCAGCATTTGATAAGTTTGCATCTTTAAGCTGCTCAATATCAAAATCCTCGGATACATTTTGATCACTTGCATTGTTTTCATCTTCATTTGTTAAAAATGAGCCTGTGGGCTTGTCATCATTGCAATTGCCAGATTCAATTTGACCCCTCCCATTGCTTTCGTACGGGGAGCATTCCCCTTCAGAATGAAGAATAGTTTCATGACTTAAGCTGCTAGATTCCTTATCTTCAGAAACAAGATCTAATTTATTCAACTTTGAAGCATCAGTTTCAGGTAATCCAGATGCTGTGCTTTTGGCATTTTCTTTTCGAACTTTTGCTGCATGAAGGCACAGGATTCATTAAAAACTAATTAACAATTAGCAACTTCAATAAAACATAGAGAATCGATGAAACCTAATCTAGGCAGTGCATATAGTTGTCTAACAGGAAAAATAATAGCATTGAACCATTACATAAGTTATAAATTTCCAATTTAACCAAGCCATTATTTATTCAAACCTCCAATTTCCAGTTTAATCAAACTCTAGGAGAGTAATCACATTTCTTAACTTTATCTCACTTGAGAATTTAATGGAAAAGGTTCACAAGAGACTGAATTATGAAACAATCCCTTTCAATTGTAGAATTCCTAAGGTAAATACCTCTCTTCAGCTGACCTTTACTTCATCATTATAATAACAGACCATATTTGCTTCTTATCATCTAAAATGAGCAGCAAAAATTTATAAGATTATTACCTTGGAGATGTGCGCCACATCCACCACACTCGTAGACAGGAAAATCTGGCAACTCAGGAAGGATGTTCCGACATCTAGGACATCTAACAATTCGAATCTTTGGACTCGTTCCACTTATCATTTTCCTCCAAATATATAAATGCAATCACTTGAAGTGTTGGCTTTTGCCTTTAATTCTGATATGGCCAACCACCAAATAGGTTCAAACTTGATTTGTGACCTTATTGTAAGAGTATAAAGCTAAACCATCTACAAACAGAAAAACACAGAGGCATACGTTAGATAGATATATATTGTGGGAGTAAAGCGAGCAAAACAAGTTCTAGAAATGGTTTCACAACGGAAGATGAGTTCTACAATGTAGTTCAACGAGGCAAGTTGTGTAATTTCAATAATTTCCATGACAATTAACTTCTCTATGATTTCCCTAAAAAATAAAATTCTAAACTGTTTTCATTACAATGCTTTCTTGGAAGTCTTTTTAAATAAAGAACTATTCTTAAGCAATCAAGATACAACACTAGAATAAAACAAAAAAATGATAGATGAAGTAGTTAAGGCTGCTGCTATTTTTTACCGGATGCTGCTCACATACGACTAGATTATACGATAAACATTCCATCAACACAAGAGATCTTTGGAACCAGCAAAACCAATCTAGTTTGGCATGTTTGTCCATCAAAAAGCAGAAAGAAATGTCGAATACGAAATGTGCACATACTGTAATTTGAACCCAATTAGAGCCAAATCAACCAACAAAAATATTACAATAAAGCATATTCGTTTGGCTGAATAAATATTTAGTTATCTTTTTGCAGTTTTTTGAAATCAAAGCAATGTGTGTCAGAAATCAGAGATCAGGCGCCTAAAACATGGCATGAATCTAAACAGAAAATGAGTAAAATCTGAACTACAGAGAATAGGGAGGATCTGGGTATTAACTTGAGATAAATAAATTTTAACCAAGAGATTGGCAATTACAGAAGATGTACAATTTGAGCAAAAAAGAACAATTTAATTACTGCAGTTAATAGTCAACGTTAAGCTGCAGATGGATATAAAGACGAGTAAAATAAGGAAGAAGAAGAAGAAGGAAAACTCGAGAACTTAACATGAGATGCTAAAATTTTAGGCCCTACTACTACAAAAGGAAAAGGACACAGATCCGCACATCTTGGGGAAGTGAGACATAGAATATAAGCAAGAAAGAAAACAACATACATGAGAACAAGAACAACATATTTTATTCTGGATCGATTCCCAGCAAGTAACCACAAAAAGATAGGAAGAAGCAGCCAACATAAACATGAAATCCGAAGTAAGAATAAATACAGCAAAAGAAAAAAAAAAGGAATGATATGCAAATACCCTTTAATTGGATCGGATCAAATCTGTCATATAAAGATCCAAATACCCTTTAACTTATTCTGCAATCTGAGAATCCAGAGCAATGAAGAAAGAAGCTAGAATTTAAGGGATGGATGATACCCCATGCAGATTTTTGCAGAATTTTGAAAATGCAAAAGAAGGGAAGCGTATATAAGAGATTGAGAAAGAGAGAAATAGCAACGAACCTGAGGTAGAAATGAAGAGAAAATTTGAGAGATGAAAATTCTTTTCGTGACCGCAAAGTTCAGTGAGGACCATCTCTTTTTCTTTACTACTACTTTTCTTTATTTCTTGATTGATCTGCTATGCCAACTCCTCTTTGATTCACACAGAAAAAGATTGAAACAGAACTAAACTAAATTAAAGCCTTCTCTCCTTGAAGGGTTTAACTCAAGTTAACAAAGACTTAAAGCCCACAAAGGGTCTCCTCCTTCCAGTCAACCCTCGACCATGGAAAGCCAAAAGAAGGGAAAACCCACTGCAAGTTGTTCAATTGTCCGAGTGTTTTTCAACAGAGAAGAAGGGGATGCAAGTATGACAAGGGATCTGTGTTGTTAGGGAAGGCAAAGTAGGCTAAAGCTAGAGAAGAGAATGCAGAGCATTAATTGAAATCGGCGCCTGGTAATATTTAAAGGTCCTTGCCACCTCTACTTATGTTTCTTTTTTGATTGGAGGTGTTCATTGTTTCCCTTGCTTGACCGTTATTTTGAGGTCTCTCAGATATCATCTCATGCAATGCAGAGATAAATTTTAAGAGTTGGTTAGAATAAATTCATCATAATAATTATAATAAAATCTTTATATTCATGAGATTATAACTTAAAATTTCTTCTTTAATTCTTATCCTTTTCAACGTAATGCAATTACATATTTTTATTAAATAATCAAATTTTTTATTAATAATTTCTAATTATATTATTCTTTATTAAACATAAATTTAATATATGAAAGCTATGCTTGAAGCAATATAAATCATTAATTGTGACATAAAAAATAATCCTTCTTTTTTAAAAAATTATTTTAAAAATTTTTTACCTCACTAATAAAATGAATAAAAAATAAAATAAACATAAAATATATTAATTTAATAACTTTCAATTACTTATTTTTTATAATGTTATTTTATATATTTTTTTTAATATATATTAAGTCCTCAAGAATGGATTGGTAGAAATACTTATTTTTATTTCCAAGTTTGATCGGAAAAAATAGAGGCTAGTTCTTTTCAAGTCAACCGCGATGGTACTTTGGAACGTGGAAAAAGTCGTGGGTTTGACTTGATTGGATAATATGTCCATCTGTTGCAGGCCACGTTGCAAAATGGCATCCAGGCAATCCTATGTCTGCTGTAATGCTTAATGTAACTTAGCAACTAATGTAGATGGCCCACTACAATGACGTGGCATTTTCCATTTGAAGAACTGAAGGAGGTTTTTAATAAATGTAAATATTTAATTTAATAATTATAAAATTTATATCAAATGCATTTTCGTTATATAATTCGAAATTTAAACCTTTTTATTGTGGTGAATGAAAATAAATATTAAATTTTGGGCAATTGAAAGTCAACCCTAGAAAGTCAAGGATTAGGTTTGTTCTTTCCCACCGCGTAATAGAAATATATTTAATATTGAATTTTGGACTGGATTTTGGTAAATGGCGTTGGACCATACCGCTCCGTTCAATTTTGTTTGGGATTGTGAATAGAAATTTTTCTTTTTTTAAAAAAAAAAATCATTTTTTGAAAAAACATAAGTGAGATTACTATAATTTTGATTTTGTAAGAGAATAAATTTAACAATTATTAAATTCAATGCTTTATATTTAAATTATAAAAAAAATATATTTAATTTAATAAGAAGTTTTGGCTTGAAATTAAAAAAAGGGTACTAAACTAATCAAAAAGAATGAGTCTTAAACGAAGGTAGCATTTTAATTTCGTCTCTACTTTTTATCCCTTTCCTCAAGTTGCACAAATATATGGTGATCTTGCTTATAATGATGACCACACAATAAATGAAATGTATTCATGTGTAATTACAAAAGAATAGTCAAAGCTCTTGATTCAAAGGATCCTTGACCTACCTGCTATGAAATCAAATAGAAGGCAATGACTTCATGAATGTCAACGCCATTATGAATGGTCATGATAATAACTCACTTGCCTATAGGGATTATATTTATATCACCTCAAGCTTTCCCATTGATGAAATTTAACTGTAGTTTGTACGCCAGAATTCTCTTCTGCTCTACAGATTACTCTTAGTGGTCACACCTCATTGATTCAATATGAAGCAGATGATGCAGCAAATGCATATACACTTTCTGTTTATCCATTGACTTGACTGCCATGAATTGTTAGCTATAAATAATTAACTACTCTTGGTCTAATTGGATATTAATTTAACATTTCTGTAAAGATAAGATACAGCCAGATGAGAAAAAGCTTCAACTTTCTTTTCTCACGCCATTTCATAAGATGATTGTATTCATCTCCAAGATTCAGAATACAGTGCATCATGGGAATTTCAAGATTAGCTATAATCAAATGTCTAAATTGATAATGAGCCAAAAATACAATGCTTGGAGGTCCAAAACTTTCCAACAAGGAAAAAAGTTCCACGACAAACAACAATTTTTTCATACACATACAAAACATGCAAATGAGCTATAGAAACCTTACTAGTCCAATGATAGAACTGGGAGACCTTAGGAAGCCATAACTGCATGTCGCTTCTGCTGAAGAAATGCTTCATAAAGCTCTTTATAACCACTCCTATAATGATCCAAGGAGAAACAAAGCTGCCTTATTGCTTCCCTTTTCTCCTCAGCACCAGCAGAAAGCTCACCCTTCTGCTTGTCCACCTCCTTCTCTAACTCCGCTGCTCTCAATCTTAGCTCATGGACTAGCTTCTGCACACTTTCAGACCCAGCAATGAGTTCCAAATTTTCCATATGCATGTGCCGAAGGTGCTCCTCCATTTGTCCAATTTGATTTTCTCGTGAGCTCAAATCTGCAACAAGTGTGTTTACCTTAGCATTCATCCCATCTTTCTCTGCCATAAGCATATCATACTTGAATTTAAGATTGTCAAGGTTTTTATTTAGAATTTCTACATGCCCACTTCTGTCACCAACTTCTGCCTTCAACTGACTGATCTCTGCTTCCAATCCCATCCTGTGGGTGTCATGTAAAAGTTGCAATTCCATTTTCTCAGTTTGGAATTGCCTTAATTTATCCTCCATGGTTTTTCCTTGTAATTCCAGTTCTCTGAGCCTTACCTCCAACAAGTTCTCTCTCTCTGACAAACTAGATATCTTTGACTGCATATGTGATTTTTCAATCAAGAAATTCTCCCCGGCATTAAGTACTTTAAGTTTTAATGCTTTGATCTCATCATCGCGATCAGATAAATCATTTACACACTGGACAATCCTCTCCTGCAAGTCTAGAACTTGATTACTCTCTGAATCAAGCATGGCCTTCAACATGATTTTTTCATCTTGAGCCAATTTCAGCTGACCTTGCAATTCATGTTTATCATCAACTGCTTGTTTTTGCAGTGCCATTACTCTTCTTCTTTCCTCTTCAAGATCAGCCTCCCTCATTTTGACATCTCTATCTGCTGATTCAAGCTGAGCCTGTAAAGTTTCTGCTAGTATCATAAAATGTTTACTCTTTGCAAGCTCGTTTTTCAACTCAGTGACTTCCTCTTCTGAGAGCTGCAATTTTAGCTTTAAAACTCTTAACTCTTCCTCGTACCTGATAACCTTGCTGCGCAATTCTTCATAATTTTCATTTTCTTCCACATTCAACACACCATCTCGATTTTCTTCCACATCCATCTTGAGCTTCTTTGGAAGACCAGTTCCCAACTCAATCTTCTGATGCTGGCCCTTATGATCAGTGCTTATGGGGAGGCTATAGTAGGCATTTCCAGAGGAGTTGAAAGATTCTGATTCAGAGTCTGATGATGATGATGATGAGTCAGAGCCACCAGAGCTCACAGATGCAACTCGACCAGACTTGAGTGATCCCAGTTTTTGATCAGGAGTTAGCATTGGTGTGTCAGGGGCATTGCCAGCACCCTGCATTTGGAACTCTGATGGTATACTTTTGTATAATTCCACATTCAAATGGTCATAGCGCTCAGCCAATGATCGATACAAACAATAGAATTTCTCAATTTCATCAATCAAATCTGGCCTAGTCTGTTTACACATTTCAGCTTTCTTTGCTAGAGATGCACCATCCTGTTCAATCATTTTCAGTACTAGGTTGACACCTTGGTCCATCCCTGTCATCAACCAGTTCATTATCATTAACTCGACACTGAGTCACAGTATAAAGAAATGAGACTTATACAATGAAAGAATATAAGACACACAATCATTTAAAAATGATATTCTTAATGAGAATCATTCCTTTGATTGCAACTAATTAAGTCTCAAATTATTGCAAGAGAGATTTTAATGCAGCTGTTTATCTTTGAGAATTTCTGCAGATATTTACACCAATAGTAATATGAAATAGAGGATTATTTTCAGCCATATGGAGTTATATAAACTGGACCAAACAAAATTTTATAGCTAAAACAATAATGATAGACAAAGATCTGAAATAATTGAAACAGACCAGCGAACTCTTTTCCTTGCTTCACAGTGATTTGTGTAAAAAAAGAAGAGAGAGAAGGTAATCATCATCTATTTTCATTAAATTGTTAGAAGAAAGGTCACAGAATTTTTCAGGACAAATGCTATATTATGAAAACAGGATCCCAGATCAACAACCAAAAAAAAGGTAAAAAATAGTCCAACTTGCTAGCTCATTCAATTTAACAATAACACCTGCAATCAAACAATAAAATCAAATCTGTGTCAACTTTTACTAAAACTCATTATCAAAAGCTCCTGGTTTTAGTTAGCAAGAAATGCACCCATCCAAATTACATACTTTTTTTTCTGGTCTCTCTATTCATTACTTAGATTTTGCTGATTTTGAAGGGCCAAGTGAACAATTACATCTGAATTCTGAACAGCAAGGGATCTACACTTGAGCATCCCAATTTCCCAACAGATTCAGGGTGTCAATTCCTTTAATGGGTATTCTCATATCATCATCTTAGCAAAACATTAGAATCATGAACATGAAACAACAATTGAATATAGCCTAACAATATTCTCAAAGCAAAAGTTGGGAAATTGTTAAAACATATACAGCAATAAAATTAGATGATGAGAGGAAAAAATGCCGCTCACTGACCTGAGAAAGCAGATGTATATCACAGAGGAACTGAAATTGGACTCAAAAGGGGAAAATGAAAAGAGGGTTTTAGGGGAATGGGGCTGATTTACCAGAGTATTAGATCAAAACTCCAAAAGAGGGGGGTTTTGGGGGGAGAATGAAGACAATTAGGAAAGTATGAGAGAGGGAACAGAAATGCCAGCTAACCTCCACTCTTTTCATAGGCAGAGAGTTCACAAATTTGCCGCCTTTCCATACCTGAATTTCGACTGTAATTCACGGAAATGCCCTCAGTTTCAACTTTCAAATTTCGCTATCCTTATCTAGTGCAGATTTTCTGCCTGTAACAGTGACCGCCGGCCGCCACTTGTCCAGATCCCAATGGCTGGTGGGCCTAAACTAATTCAGAAAATTCCCTACTATGCAGAGGGCTATGCAATTCAGTAAATAAATAAGTAATTGTAACACTAGGTAAAATATTTAAAAAATCAATTATTTGTTTATTCAATATTATCATTTAAATTATTATTAAATTTCAATTAAATTAAAACTCAGAATTTCATAATCACTGTAACTACGTTATTGAATTAAAATTTATCTAATAATATTTAATTTAATGAAGGGCTAAGTACCAAAAATATGACTTTGGTTGAGGGCTGTTTGGTAAATTACTAAAACCCAATGATTGCGCTTGAAATACCGAGCATTGCCCGATATATTCAGGCGGGACAGTGGAGAATTTGAAATATGTCCGGAAATTTGGTCATTATGTGGGGCCCAAATTCTTTTCTTTTAATTAATTATTTTTATCCTTAGGCACTTGACTTTATAATAATATTAGTATAATATTATAATATATTTATTTTCATTATAATTCATATAAATTTGGAGAATTAAGCAAACACATTGCATAAAAAACTAGGGAGAAAAAAAAAATTTTGTTAAACAATTCCTTTTTAAAAAAATCAAAAGTGTTATTTTAATTCACACTTAATTGGATTACAACTTAAAATGAATTATCAGCTAGCGTTTAGTATGAGTAATTTAATACTCTTATTCCTTAAACAAGATTGATCTTCATAGATTAAAAAAAAATGCTCATTGAGAGTACTTCACTCCTTAGTTGAATTAAAAATACTTATAAAACATAAATAAAAAAAAAAAAAACTCAAAATGAATTATGAGTATTTGAAGCTTATCATAAAGGATTCTTTTTATGTTTTGAAGATATATTTTTTCCGGACAATGTTTTTAACAAAAAGGTGCGAAATTAGGAAAGGTGGCAAGTGATGTCCGCATTTTATATGAGCATCCGCGTACCTTTTAGTGGCCAAAGTTGGCAAAAAGTTGCCCAACTGGGGACTATATTGGATTAACCCCTTTTAGAGGATATCGCATCCCTATAGATCATTGTAATAATTAAATGCAACTTAAATAATTATCAAATCACACTGTCCCTTCCTCTTGACTTGCTGTGAACGATGGCCTTCTGTTCAACCTTCTGTGCATGGTTGGCTTCCACTTAATGTGGCCTCCCTTACCTCCTCTTGTAATTCACCCATTTTTCTTGCTTTTCTTGAACATTATTTAAATTGCATATATGACTAGTAGAGGGTCAGCCTTCCCTAGCCAAATCTTTTTAAAATTTATATTATATTGTTGACTCCGAAAAACCCAAATCAATATAATAATGGAAGGCATATATAGCATTGGACACCCTATGAATGTGTGTGATCAATTTAATTAACAAGTCATTTACTCATTAAAGAGTTTAAAAACCAAAAGACAGATTAATGTATTGGTAATCTCTTTTTCCACTCAAACTGGAATGGAAGGTGTAGTTTGTCTTTCACAAGTAGTTCACCTATCTATTAATTAACATGCTTAATTGTTTGGCTTTTAGTGCTTATCAGTTTCTTAATTGGAAATACAATAATTTCCCAGACAACATTACTCTACTTCAAGTACACCCTTATTTCTCTTCACTTAATTGATTCTTTCATCTGTGATAAATCTAGGAATAGTTTTTGGTTTTTTCTTTGATAGCTCAATTTCTGTAAAATACAGTGAAAAATCTGTAAAATTAATATTATATATCAGAACACCATGAGCTGCAAATTCACAAATTGTTGCTGTTGAAACTCTTTCTTCTTCTATTCTACCTTTGGAATAAACAAAAAAAAAATAAAAAAAATTCTCTTTCTTCTCCCTCTCCCTTTGCCCATCACATTTTCTCAGTAAAACTAACCTTTCCAAGTTACCTAGCATGGAAAATTCAATTCCTACTTCTTCTCAACTATCCAAATCTTATTGAGTTTGATGTCCTTTCCAAATAATTAATTCTCAATTCCAAATATATGCCTAGAAAGATCAAATGTTACTCTCATGGTTGCTATCCTCCCCTACTGAAGAAATCTTTCCCTATATATCATTAGCCTATATGCGTATCCTCCTCTTATGAGGTTTGGCAAGCTTCTGCAAGTGCCTTCAGTTCTATATCTCAGAATCGTTAATGGCAATTACTCGTTGAATTTTAGAAACTCAAAAAGAACGATATGACTGTATCCCAAACGTTTGCTGTCAGCAGGGCTATATCCCCTGCTGAATATTTAAAACCAGTTAACATCTGCATATCTTATCTAAGATAGAAGCACCCAATACCCCCAACATGCACATAATTGACAATTGTATTATTAGGATGAAGAATACAAACTAGCCCAACTGAGTGGAATGCTTAAAGTCCTCACCATGTGAAAACAACACCTCACCCCACTTGCAATGGATACATTTGAGTGTATTTTGTTAATACAGTAAATGCATATATACATATCCTACATACTACATGGACTATAATATATTGTAGTAACACAGCTTAGTTAATTAGATTTAGCAATTACTCGTATCCTTCAAGATTTTGACACATTCAAGGGCTCACTTTCCAATTGCTGCCAGCGCCAGCTACCCCACAGGGTACGTATATGTAGCTGTAGGCTTTTGCAGCTGAAGCTTAATCTCACATATATGCAGAGAAAAATATTAACAACCCATGTTCTTGGAGGCTCAAACACAAGCAAATATTCTAAACAATAAATTAAATAGGTTAATTTTCCCTGCAACTGCTTGAATTTAATCATACTTGGAATTTACAACTTTTGTTGTTGTTGCTTCTGATGTATTAATGTATATGGCCTTAATAAAATGAGGATATTGCCAGCCTGCAATGTGTTTATGAATTAAAAATACACCAATATTCCAGACAAATGCACTTTTCATATCATTATTTAATTATTCTAATCCACCAAAATAAAAAAAAAACCCAATAATATAAAAAAATTCTTGCTCTTGTGTTGAATGACAAATCCCTATTTCCAAAGATAAATACATTATCTTTTTTAATTAATTAACCACAGGTCCGGATGCCATAGCATATCAGTACAGTACAGCACATGCAATGCTCCCCCAAAGTGAGATGCAATATGTTGCCTTGTGGGGGTGATGGAAAAATTTGAACCATTGATATTCAAAGTAAGGTATATAAGTACATATATATCATGTGAAAAAAAAAATCTCTTCAATAGTACTATGTAGGGATTAGTATGAAATCAATCTAAACATCCAATGATGATTAGATAAAGGCAAACATCATTACTCTCTCTCTTTCTCTCTCTCTCTCTCTATGACTATTACAACCATAAATATAAATGCCTGAACTCTTTCTATTGTTTCTACCTATACGTACAAGTTGAATAATTTGTCAAGAACTCAGTGATTGATTTTCAGTAGTAACAAAGAAAAAGGCCGCAGATGGTAGAGGAGGCGATTAACACGAGGGTGGAAAATACAGCCTTGTCATCGAAGCCACACTTCGTGTTGGTGCATGGAATTGGTGGAGGGAGCTGGTGTTGGTACAAAATCCGGTGCCTCATGGAGGACTCAGGCTATAAAGTCTCTTGCGTTGACCTCAAAGGTGCAGGCATCGATCAAGCAGATGCCAATTCTATCCTTAATTTTGATGATTACAATAAGCCTCTGATGGACTTCATATCTTCCTTGCCTGATAATGAGCAGGTCTTTACACTTCACTTCTTTATAGCGGTATTCTTGATATATTTATATATGATTATTAACCCCTTAATTCATCTTTACAGGTCATACTGGTGGGGCACAGCGCTGGAGGGTTAAGCATAACGCAGGCAACTCACAAGTTGGCAAAGAAAATCCGTCTAGCAGTGTATTTGGCAGCCACCATGCTCAAGTTGGGTTTCTGGACGGATCAAGATATCCAAGATGTGATTTTCCTTTTATTCTAGTTAATTTTCCTATTTCTTATAGTTTTGGAGTAATGGAGGTTCTTCTTTTCTCAGTATCAGTTCTGTTCTTTGCTGGGGGATGGTAGCCAAATATCTTCATCAAGCATTTGATGGTTTGTTAGGCATTAGCCATTGGAGTTCAATGTGCATATACGTTACTGTTCCATATGAAAGCAAGTTAGAATATAGTCATTGGCTGTATTACTATATATATATGTAGGGAGAAGAGTGATTATTCAGAAATATTGCATCAGCACACCCACTTAACACTACAAGCTATACTTATGGTTTTTGTTAGATTCAGGACCAGGGCTAGCTAACAGATAAGCTTTCTTTTTCTTTTTTTTTTAATTCCACTCCATAAGGTGGTATTATGTATGGATTAATTTTCGTACTTTCTGATTTAGTGAAGACAAATCTTTCAAACAAAAATTGAAAAATTTACAAAAAAGAATAATAGTTAATTCCATATATACATATATATCAAGAAATTGCAGAAGAATTCTAGCATTTATTGATTTATTTTTTTAATGGGATTAGTATCTCTATATTCTATAAGGGTTTAGTCATTTGAATATATCATCTGCCATCTCTAGCTCTATGCATAGACTATAGAGTAGTTTCATTTCATCACTGTCCTTTTTCTTCTGTTCCTTTCCAAGGAAAATGGGATTAATCGACAAATTAAGTGGTTGCAGTCATCTTTTCACCTTTTTCACGAAACTAGCACCCTTTTTTGGGAGTTGAAGACTGATGATTGAGATAAGCAAGGGGAATGAATTAAAGTGATGCCTAATTAGTTCTGTATGTGGAAATTGACAGGGAGTTCCTGACCTATCCTCATTTGGTAACGTGTATGAGCTAGGATTTGGATTGGGATGTGATCACCCTCCTACCAGTGCCATTGTCAAGAAAGAATTCCAACGCCAAATCATCTATCAAATGAGCCCTCAAGAGGTATAGGATGAATATATTTTAATTAAATTTCATTTATTATCAGTATTTAATATATAATATATGAATTTTTTCACATATTTTATATATAATTTTCATTATATATATCATATCTTAAATAATGAAAGAGGTAATTTCTCTCACTAAAAGCTAGAGCGAGAATCTCCAGCAACCTCAACTTTTTATTATTGATAGCCCGTGTCAAATGATATGACGTGTACGTGTATGCTCCCTCACAACCCTCCCTTCCTTTTTTTTCTTTTTTTTTTTTTTTCTTGAAATATATGCATTTTGTTTATGGGTATCAGTAGACAGTGATTGATGCTAGCATTTCTCATGTATAAATATATAAGCAGGATTCAACCCTAGCTTCGATGCTTTTGAGGCCAGGACCTATCCTAGCATTACAAAGAGCCCAGTTCAAGGAGGAGGATGATAACAATGGCATAGATACGGTGAGGCATGTATACATAAAGACAATGCATGATCATGTCATCAAACCTCAGCAACAAGAGGCAATGATAAAGAGGTGGCCTCCATCCGAGGTTTTTGTTTTGGAGAGCGATCACAGCCCATTTTTTTCCTCCCCATTTGTGCTGTTTGGCTTGCTTGTAAAGGCAGCAGCTTCTGTGGGATATATATAGGAGATGACAGAATCAGAATAAGGTTCTTGTTTTTGTTGGTGATTGAATAAAACCATGCATCTCCAAATGTGATGTAACCACTACTATTATTATTGCTATTCTGTCTTCCATATATTCTACATGGCTTGATTTTTAGGCTTGTGGTTCCTAAATTTTTATCTTATTTTCTAATGCCAAATAATATATTTGAACATTTCAAAGCCAAACACCATGAGCCCAACACAACACAATTCGGCGAGTGTAGCTAACGCCACTCACATCATGGAGAAGCCAAGGACTGGCGCCCAATGGAAGAAGCTCCAATTAACCAACCCTTTTATTATTCTTCTGATTAGAATAATACTTAAATACTAATACTTAATTAATATTTCAACTAATGATTGATTAAAATTAAAAGAACAGTCGTGTGGTTGCGTGAAGGAAAAGCAGGCGCGTGATCCATTATCTGGCCAACCCCAAACGCCAAGTCGCCGCATCCCTTTAATTTACTATAGAAGGCTGGTATTAGCCAATAGAAAATTGACACGCAAGCGACACGGTCAGCATCAAAGAATCAAATCCTGAGAAGTTATTCCCGTTAACTACTCAAATAAGCGTAGCATATATAAAGAAGCGATCGCAAAACTTATAAATTTCACACCAAAAGCTTTTCTTCTCCATTGTCTTTCTCTGCATTCTTCAAAGGTTACGCGAATCTCTTTTCCTTCTCTCTGTCTTCCCTTTATTTTCCTTCGCTTTCGCCTGTCATAAATTTCACTTTTTTTTTTCAATAACTATGTATCATTGAATGCTGTGAGTTTAATTTGTTTTTGGGTTTCTGATTTTATTTAATTTTTTGTTTTCGGGTTCTGATTTGTTTTATGGAATTCGCTTCCAGATCATAATGCTATTTTCAATTCTTATCTTTTGATGGATTTGCGTAATAAAGGCTTTTTTTTAATGTTGATCTGATACTTGTTATTGATATCATAGAGGAAATACAAAAGTAAGAAACATAGACCAAATCTCAAATTGAGTTCTTTGATTTGTGCTTTTAGCCTTGACTATCATAAGGGAAATAAAGAAATTAGAAGCATAGAACAAATCTTAAATTGGGTTCTTTGATTCGTGCTTGTAGCCTTGACTATCATAAAGGAAATGAAGAAATTAGAACCATAGAACAAATCTTAATTTGGGTTCTTTGGTTCGTGCTTGTAGCGGGTACTATCATAAAGGAAATAAAGAAGATAGAAACATAGAAGAAATCTTAAATTAGGTTCTTTGATTTGTGCTTCTAGTCGGTACTGACTATATGTTTCCTTCAACTGCAGATATCTTCATGAGTTCAAACTGTGCTGCTGCATCCACTGTTTCCTGTAAATCGGGAAACAAGAACGACTTCTTTTTCTGGATTTTGGTTTGCTTACTCCCAACTTTCCTTGGAACTCCTGTTGCATTCGAAAACTTTCTCTTGTTTAAGGCCATTGTCAGGTCTCCCTCTTCATCCGTTTGCATCTCTGCTTTTTTTGGAGAGATCAACCTATAGAATCCCAGGTTCTTTTTCCCCTCTTTTCAAGATACGTTGTCCTCATTTGATATAGCCAACATGGTTTTCTCTAAATTGTCTAGGCCCTTCCCGAAACACTTGCTTCTTCCAGTGAAACCACCTGATGCTCTTCCCTCTGATTATGCTGAGTTTGATTTTTCCGATGTATTTGGTCCTGCAACTTGTCAAGCCTCACCGCAAGTTTCTTTTGAAAACTCTAAAAATTTGGTTGTTGGTTCAGATGCTAGTGGATCACTTTATAAGGACCCCGCTGTCATCTGTAGTCGGTCCCATTCCTTGGTGGGCCCCTCAAGTCATGTTAATCATCAGTTGAAGCTCAGCAAACTCACATTGTGTGACCCGGACGAAGATTCCTTGGAACTCATAAAGCCAGTTACTGAAGAATCAGGAAAAGAACTTACTAAACCTTGCACTGCTGTGGGGCTCGAAGATTTTGAAGTTCTAAGGGTTGTTGGCCGAGGTGCTTTTGCAAAGGTGTATCAAGTGAGGAGGATTGGTACTTCAGAAATATATGCGATGAAGGTCATGAGGAAAGATAAGATAATGGAGAAAAATCATGCTGAATACATGAAATCTGAGAGAGACATATTAACAAAAGTGGATCATCCCTTCATCGTGCAGCTTAGATATTCATTCCAAGTAATAAATTAACTTTTGCTTTTTTCTTTAAAATTTACCTATTTTTGGTGCTTTGTGGTGGAAGTTAATTATTGTGACTAAGTTGAATATTTTGGTTTCATTATTATTATTATTATTATTATTATTATTATTATTATTATTATTATTATTATTATTATCTTCTTTGCATTTTTCATGCCATGTACAGGATTAATTTACAAATTTTTCTGTTTGCAGACCAAATATAGACTCTACCTCGTGCTTGATTTTGTTAATGGAGGTCATCTTTTCTATCAGCTCTACCGCCAAGGCTTGTTCAGGTATATATTAGTGTCTTAAGTGCTTTCTATGGCTTTGCTGTGAAACCTTGGATCTTAAGTTATTTGAAAGTTTCCATTTTTTATTCTTTCAGAGAGGATTTGGCACGTATATATACTGCTCAGATTGTTTCTGCTGTCTCTCACCTCCATGCAAATGGCATAATGCATAGGGATCTCAAACCTGAAAATGTTCTTCTAGATGCAGATGGGCATGTATGATTCTACAACTTGCAGTCTTTTTTTTTTTTTTAAATTCATATGTGCAGCTTTATTTTAGTTAATTGGACTGAGCTCTAAGCTGACCTAGTGTTTGGTGTTATCATTGTGCTTAATAACAGGTGAAGTTGACAGATTTTGGGCTGGCAAAGCAGTTTGATGAAAATACAAGGTCAAACTCCTTGTGTGGAACTTTAGAATTTATGTCCCCTGAAATCATTCTTGGGAAAGGCCATGATAAGGCTGCAGATTGGTGGAGTGTTGGAATCCTTTTGTATGAAATGCTTACGGGAAAGGTTAGTCTTCATTGTTGGATCTGCAATTCTTTAAGTTCTTAGTTGAAATTCATGTCCATTGATTTTTCCATGTCCTGCATATTCATTTATTTTGGATGAAAGTTTATTTCATTTAAGGAGTGAATTTTCAATTTTTCACATCATTTTTTTCCCATTGGAAAATTTTTTTTGAATTAGTGCACTGACAATTAGTGAAAAATAAAAATTGTAGCAAAATGAATCAAAATAAGATATTCTTTAATTTTTTACATTGTTTTTGTAGTCTGGTTCATTATGTGAAAGTACAGGGCAAACTTTTGGGTGGATTCTAATGCACATCTACCTTTGCCCATGTTATGATGATACCTTGGTGGAACAGATATTATTTTTCCTTGTAAAGAAGATGTCAATTGTAATTCTAAACAGAAATAGCAATTATGACAATGTTCTATGACATGGTTCAAGAAGAAGTGGTATGCAATTTATACATTATGTTATGGCACTTCTATTTACATTAGGATTGTCATATGAAAAATGGTGGTATTGATTGGAAGGACCACTTTAGTTTTTCATCCTCTTGTAAGTTGTTTAATTCCTTGGTTATTATAAGTAACACAAGCATCAAGTAATAATGTGGTTTAACAAGCTAGCAAGTGCTATCTAGTATGAAAAACTTTGTGGAAAATGATTGTGAAGATGTTTTCAACCTTTTAAATCACTTGGAAACCCACAAATTAACAGCTAAAAGAAAAGCAAATTTTTTGTGTCCTTAGATTGCTTTCAATAACCATTGTCATCTAAAGAATTGTGATAGGCTGCGTAATTTTTAAATTTATTGTTGCTGGTTTTGCAGCCACCTTTTACTGGAAATAGACAAAAAATTCAACAGAAGATTATAAAGGATAAGATTAAGCTCCCATCGTTTTTGTCAAGCGAAGCACATTCGCTCTTGAAAGCGGTAAATTTGTTTCTCCTCTTGCTTTTGCTTTCATGTCATTGTGAAACTCCAAAACACAATATCCAATGTTCTTATTGCAGTAAATTTGGCTATATTGAGAGATTTTGTAGACTGAACGGAAAACAAGCTAATTTTGCTAAAGAAAATGAAAAAGATACGATGAAAGCTTGTCTCTTGCTTATTGTAGTACCGCCATGAATACTTCGGATATTTTGTTTGCTTTTATTCTGTTGAAAGTCATAAACAAGACGGTGTATTTTCTTGTTATCAGCTTAGTACAAGTGCCCCCCCTTCCCTAAAGATAAAATTATCTAAACATTATCTAGTTGGCATAAGGTAGGATTTAGAATCTAGTAATTACCCATGTAGGCACCTATGTGTGCTTCTGTGGTAATAAGGACCTTCAACACTTCATTTGTCGATCATATGAATGCCCTGAAATGGAATCCCTGTTATCCGAAGTATTGTTCTTGCTATAGGCTAATGCAGCAAAGAAGGCATGGTGTTTCATATTCTGTTGCGTACTTATTTTACTGTGCGAGTACTTCTATTAGTTAGGAACTGAAAACAAAAGGTGTATTTTTTCTTTTTCAGCTGCTGCAGAAAGAACCAAGCAAGCGCCTTGGTTGTGGACCAGGTGGAAGCGAGGAGATAAAATCTCACAAGTGGTTCAAGTCAATCCACTGGAAGAAATTGGAGGCAAGGAAAATCAGGCCAAGCTTTCTCCCAGAGGTTGCAGGTAACCTTTGTGTTGCCAATTTTGAGGAGTGCTGGACCAACATGCCAATCCTGGATTCTCCAGCTACTACTCCAAAATCCAATGAAAATCCGTTCAAGGGGTTCACTTATGTAAGGCCTGGATCGTTTCTTCAGACTCCGCCTTAGAAGTACAAGCTTAGAAAGCTTGGATAATTGCCTATCAAACCCACTGCCGAGTTAGGGCAGATGGTTGAATAGACAGAATTGCCTTTGTTTTTTACTTGATGAGCTAGCTAGAGAACAGATATATCCCGTAGTCTTTGAACGCAACTTTTCTATAAAAAATGAAGTGAAATAAAGGAAATTATTAAGCAGTAAAATTTGCACTGAGGAGTGAGGACTCAAATTTCTGTTACAATTAATGATTTTTGACATTATCTTCCTAAAGTTATGACTCAGGACAGGCGCGGATGTGCTTATGAATTGTGTTGAAAATTCTTAACAAATTACATGCGACAAAAATGGGTAAGAGGAAAGAAAGATGGACGTGCCTGCTGGGCACAAAAACAATGGCGACCTGGATTATTTATTTATTTATTATTTTTTTCTGAATTGTTAAGGGCACGGGGTGTGAAACCAATTGGGATTGGCAAGAAGATTGTCTTTAGCCAAGTCAATTTTGCTATTGGATTTGCAAGTGTAATGATAAGCACATAATTTTAAATTGTGTGTAAAAGATTTATATGATTTAATTTTAAATTTTATACAGTGACAAGATACAGGTAGCAAATTTTAATATCTCGGAACTCTCCAAATCCTATATATATATATATATATATATATATATATATATATCTTTTTTTTTTTTCAGATTTCACACTCTGTTGTAATAGGTAAAATGCTCATCTCCCACCGCAGATCTTATAATATGTCACACTGAAATCACATACGAGTACAAGCCACATCATAACAGGAGGAATAAACTAGTGTACAAAATTTTGTGTAGCATTAGAACATTTGGGCAATAACAGAATTCTGGAGGGATAGTAGCTGAAAAAATATTGTAACAGAGACATGCTGATGCCGTACCACATTACAATTACAAGTTTATTCCAAACTGCAAACATCGAAGAAAAGTGAAAAGCACACTCATGATTGTATTACTTTTGTTGTTTTTTGGTTGAGTAATTTTTTATGAATGCGTGCTTACAGTCCCTTCTGTGACAATCAAAAGTAGAGTCTCTTTTCCCATCCTTTATTTATATGTGTAAAGAGGAAGAAGAAATGGAACAAGTTGTTCTTATTGATGCATGCCTATAGTTTGTGATTGTGTCGAAAAGGAATCAGCACACCTAAGAATTAAATCATCTCAGTACGAGCATTGTAGTTTCTACCATTCTCATTTGCATGACCATCGAGTTCTTTGTCCTCTCCGGAGATTTCCTCAAGCGACCTGCCTTTTGTTTCTGGCACCAAGAAAGAGAAGAAAAACCCAATCAAGTTTACCACAGCAAGTCCAATGATTGCCTTCTTGATTTTCTTTGAATTTCCTTCTAATGTGTAGGTCTGTACAACAAATGCACCAATTATAGCTCCAGCTTTTCCTGCTGCTGCTGAGATACCATGGCATGTTGAGCGAAATCTTGCA
Organism: Hevea brasiliensis; assembly: GCF_030052815.1. NCBI lineage: Eukaryota > Viridiplantae > Streptophyta > Magnoliopsida > Malpighiales > Euphorbiaceae > Hevea > Hevea brasiliensis. The sequence goes on from NC_079506.1 coordinate 91,445,390, forward strand.
GGGAAGAGCTCTGCTGGGACTATGAATGTTGTGCTGTTGGGTCCAAAGTTGGCAAAGAAGAGGGTAAGCCCATAGAGAACCACAAATAATGCGGGTTTGCCTTCACAGAAATCATGTTTGGAAGTTGGCCCACACTTGGATTTCTCTCCTCTAAGCTTCCCATACTGGATACCAAGAATTGCCATGCAAATCGACATGAGAAGGAAGCCACCAAGTTGGATTATGTACCTACCAATCTTGTCAATCAGGAAGACAGTGAACCAGTATCCAGGAACAGTTGCTAAGAGTGCGATTATGGTCATTGCTCTAGAGATTTGGTACATCTCTTCTAATGCATTCATTATCGAGGCCTTATATACCAGTCCACTCGCAGGGTAGATATCTTTCTGGGTTAACTGCAGACTGTAGAAGGCAATATCTAATAAGAACCAGGTGCTAGTTGTACCTAGAAGGTGAATCCCATGCCTCCTAAGGAACTCAGAAGAGAAGAATCCATATGAAGAGCTGTTGGGTTTCGCAGGAGGCTTGGAGCCTGTTTCTTCAACATATATGTCACTTTCAAGCACAGTCGCCATATCTGCAGCAGCCTTCTTGTGGTTTCCCTCAACCAAGGCAGTGTACCTGGCAGTTTCAGGCATTTTCATTCTCCAGTAAAAGGTTAAAGCTGCAGGGATTGCACCCAACATGAGCACAATCCGCCAAGCAAAATCTGCTTCAGGCTGAGTGGATAGTATGTGGTTTTCATTAAATTTAGGAGCTTTGAAAGCAACCATGAATATCTTGGATAGGATTGTGGAAACAGCTCCTGCAAACAGTATTCCCATTCCTTGCATTGCGAAGACAGCGGCTATGAAGGCTCCTCGGGTTTTCTGATTGGCATATTCTGACATGATTACGGCAGAGAGTGGATAGTCCCCTCCAATGCCAAAACCAAGCCAAAAGCGGAAGAAACAGAGAGTAGCTACAACACCTTTAGCTGTGCAGCCAAAGGAAAGGCCAGAAGCCAATGCACACCCCACCATTGTAACTAGAGTTATCCCATAAACTTTCTTCCTACCGAGCTTATCTCCAAGCCATCCAAAGAATAGTTGTCCTAATAGAGTTCCACACAAAGCAACTCCCGTTATGGAATTGTTTACGTTGTCCGGGAGCTTACCAGGGCCAGGCTTAGGCAGGGCAGGGTCATAGTAGTAGAGGCGGCCTATGAGCTTGGTGACAGTCGTGATGCAGAAGAGATCATAAGCATCAGTGAAGAATCCCATACCAGCAATAACGATCGCCTTGAAATGGTAGAATTGGGTCTTAGCATTGTCAAGGGCTAAGAAGATGGCTTTGGTCCCATCCGCCATAGCTGGAGCAACCTTTCGCAGCAGATGATTTGAGAAATGGGGATGTGCTGAGAATGCGAAGGGAGGAAGTCCATAATATAGAGGGATGACCAGCTCAGAGGTAGCGGAAAGTTGTTTGTCTTGGTTAAGAATTCGGAAGATTTGGTTTGATACACAAGAAATTCCCATAGTGAGTAACGAACTTGTTCAAAATGGCCGTTAAGATCAAGAGTGTGAATTGATATATGAAAGAAACAGGAAAAATACAAATGGATTAGATTATGGTTGTTGTTGCTTTACATTCTGCTCTTTCTTTGTCTATTTACCAAAAGAAGAGTTGTTTCTTTTGATTTTCTGGGATTTCTCCTATGTTTGATTGGATATTCTTTTTTAATAGAGCATATGCTCGCTTCCAATGGAAATAAATCCTTTAGGTTTCTTCACATACTTAACTTTTCCTCTTCCTTTTGTTTGATAGTTTTTTTTCTCAAGGAGTTGTTGCCAAGGATCGAAATCAAATAATACGTTGTGAAGTCTATATGCAACTGCCGAAGTTAAATCAGCATATATTTCATTCAGAGATGAAGAATCTACGCCAGTAGGATTTCTGACAGAATGCCTTTTGCTAACTAGGTATTTCGATTGGTTAATTCATCAATAAGTGCAGTAATTCTTCTTCATGTAGGAAGAAAAAAGGCTTGTTGATGTAGAATTAAAGAAAATCAAAATGTGTTGTGCTTTGTAACAAGATGGGCTATGATTCCTATAAAATCACATTCTAAAAGAATTAGTACTGCATTAGTACAGTGTAAATTTTATTATCCAATCCTGTTTTTAGTGCCATTAATTAAGCATATGACTGTAGATTAAGATAATGCTGATAGCACAATTTGGAAATTAACAAATGAGTAGGGAAAGGAAGCTTATTTTCCTAACATCTAAAGCTAATACTTGGCAGTGAAATATGAATGCTCCATATCAGACAGTATCTGATATGTTTGATTCCTTGGGGGAACTTCCGTTTAAAACTCTCATGGGGTCTGAGCATTAGATTCAGTCTCGGAAGACAGCTGGTTCCTTGACTCAGGTTGTCGAATTCCCTCCATCATTCTAACTATTTCATCCATTGTTGGACGCATGTCTGGCAGCTTTGCCACACATGCCAATGCAATCTGAAGCATCTGCACCATCTCCTCTTCAATGTTTTGGTACTTCATTAGCTCTACATCAAACACCTCTGCAGTCCATTCCTCCCTCACCACGGACTGCACCCATCTTGGCAGATCAACCACATCATTGTGCCCTCGAGCTTGAAGCGGGGCTTTCCCTGTCAGCATTTCAAGAAGTACAACACCAAAACTATAAACATCAGATTTCTGGTTAACTTTTCGTGTTTCCATAACCTCAGGAGCTACATAGCCAATGGTTCGAGAAATAGTTGCAGGGAAGTTCATAAGAGGAGTCAAGCCAGCATCAGAGATGAGACCATCAAGATCAGAGGTTAGAAGCACATTGGAGGCCTTGATGTTGCCATGAACAAATTTGGCACCACCTTCAGAATGAATATGGGCTATGCCCCTAGCAGCTCCAAGGCAGATCTTCATTCTTGCATCCCAATCCAGTGGACTTCTTCCTGCTCCCAGGCTACCTATTATTTGCATACAGAAGACAAAATCACTATTTTATATGTGTTAGACAGCAAATTGAGAGAAAAGTGAGTGCACATGTCAAGAATTCTCTAAGGTTCAGGCATGACAAAGTGAAAGTCAATGTGTGAGCTGATTAAAATATCATTTCAGCAGCGCAGATGCACAACCAAATCAAGTTTACATAATTCTTTTAAAATGGACTAGGATTTATGCTTTCCTAGCATGTGAGAACTTTCACATGCATTCTGTGATACACGACAATAAATTATGTAGGCTGCAGGATGCCCCATTGTTTGAGTATACTTGGTTACTTGTTTTAAGAACATACAGTGCTTAGAAACAGTGTGCTTAAGAGCTGTATTACAACAGAAATAGGGGGAAATTGCCCAGGATAAATACAGTGATGGAATGACTTTCATCTGAGCAAACAAATGTTTAGCAGAATCATAAACATCTTCTAAACTTTCTGACTTAAGAAATTTCATAGTTATAATACTAAAATTATTTGTTTTTTCTAGCATATGTTTTCGTCTTGTAAGTGAGAATGAGAAAATTTCTTACAGGTGAAGCAAAAAGTAAAGAGAACAGAACTCGTTGATCATAATAGAGTAAAAAAAGAAAGCATACTATGCAAGAGCGCGGAGAAGCTTCCAGTTGGCATGTAGTTGTAAACTAAAAGCTTTTCATCCTTGGAATAGTAATAAGCACGGAGTGGTGCAACACTTGGGTGCTGTCCGCTCCTCCCTACAATCACCATCTGCTGCTCAAATTCCTTCTTTCCAACCGCAACTTCCTTCAACCTTTTCACCACTACTGTTGTCCCATCCTCCAAAACTGCCTTATATGCTGTTCCATAGCTCCCTTTACCAAGAACTTCAGCCGAAGCTCTCAACAAATCCTCAAGATCAAAGTTATAAGAACAACCTTCAAAGAAGAACAATTTGTTCTTTTCAGGCTCTTGCACACCACTCCCAAAATCCTTGGGCTTTTCGCTCTCAGCTTTCCCTTTCAACACACTGCTTCTGTTGTCTTTCCTTTTCAAACAGCACACAAAGATGGCTAGAAATATGAGAAATAGGACTGCCGATCCCCCGATAGCTATAGCAATTATAGAATATGATACTAGTTTCTTCTTTGAAGTGGCAGCATGATTATAAGATTTTGTTGGTGAGCTAGCAAAGTAAGATGGGGAAGGGGAAGGGGAAGGGGAGATTGTGGAGCAATTGTTGAGAGGTGGTCCACATAATAGAGAGTTTCCATCAAATGAATGATAAGGGAACTTTTGGAGAGAGTATGGAATTGAGCCATTAAAGTGGTTAAAACTCAAATTCAAAATCTTCAATTTTGGGAGGCTAATATTGGGTATGGCTCCAGAAAATGAATTGTTTTGGAGGTATAATACAGAGAGTTGTCTCAGATTCTGAAGAGTAAGAGGAATGCTACCAGTGAAGGAGTTAAAAGAAAGATCTAGGACATTTAGTTGAAGAGAAAGCGAGGCTGGGAAGGCAGCAGAGAAATTGTTATGTTGGAGGTATAGATATTGCAGGGAAGGAATGGAGGGAACATCAGAAGGAAGATTTCCATTAAGGTAGTTGGATCGTAGGCTGAGGATCCTAAGAGCATCAAGCTTTCCAATGGTGTTGGCTGGGATTGGACCATAGAGTCCAACACCTGGAAGATGGACAGCGATCACACGGGTTCCATTTGAATTACACGTAATTCCAACCCAAGAGGAGCAAACTGAAATAGTATTATTCCAGTTGAGTTTTCGGACATGGGGGAAAGCAGCAGCAAAATCAAGAAGTGCTTGTGTGTCAGAGTTCAGGTCAGCAATAATTTGAGGAACAATGGAGAGTGTGAATAATAGAAGAGCAAATTGAGGAAAGAAGGATAGTAGCTTCATTGATATTGCCTCAGCAGTTACTGGTGCTCTCCCGGTTGGTCAGTGAACCACTTAAGCTTCATTTATCTGGGAAGCATAAATTATTAACCACAGTAATAGAAAAGAATCACCATTTAATCATAGGTACTTAACAAGATTGAATTGAAGCTTAACTATAGGTGGGATTGAATTGGAAAAATAATAAGTTGATCTTGATTTAAATTTTCATTTTGGGAAAGCAAAGCTCAGTTGCCAGAAAAAGCACAAGTGCAGAAAGCCAGAAAGCAAAGTGGTGATAAAGAATCCAAGAAAAAAGATTGGTGATAAAGGAAAAGCAAAAGTTAAAAAAAAAAAAAAAATTCCATTTTTTTTTTTCTGTTAAAGGTGGTGCATACCAATAAAAAAAAAAAGAAAAAAGATAGCTTGTTTTTTTCAAGTAGCACTGTAAAGAATCAGACGCCACTTACAGCGGCTCAGTTGCTTTGAATTAAGTAGTTCAGGATAAATTGAATTAGCGGTTGCTCAATTTATATAATTATTTATTTTAATAAATTAAAATAAAATCCTTTAATTTTAATTTTATTTTTTTAAAAAAATTATAACATACAATAAGAAAATTTCAAATTAAAAAGAATAAAATTATCCTTTTACTTTTTTTTTTAATTTCTTTTTTTACATTTATGATTAAATTAATTCATAATCATTATTAATAAAATTATTTTATTTTAAATAAATCTATTAATAAAATTATTAATTATATATATGTTATTTATTACTAATTAAATTTAATTTGTAACAACATGAAAAAATAATAAATTTTAAATGATATTTTATTAATATATAATATTTTATTAATATTTTAGTTTTTATATAAAAAATAAAAAAATAATAAATTTATTTTAATTAAATATTAATTCATTGTTAGTGAAAAAAATGAATATGCTATCACAGTTTGAGGGACTTTTATTTGAAATAAAATTAAAGTGAAGAGATTTTATTTTAATAAATTAATATTGAGTGACTGAAATGAAATGAAATTATCCTGGATTTTATGCTCAGACTACGAATATAAACCTGAACTATTCATCAGAAGCAGAAATTAATTAAGAGCAGGACAAGAAGGAAAGTCGAAGGAAATAACCACAGTCACTGAAGACAAACAGGAAAATTGGAGGAGAGCGAAGCATGCAACTGGTTGTTGTAAAAGGTACAGCTCAGAGCATGCAAATTTTCCTTGCTGGTAAGGATATTTGAAGAAATAGCAACTTTTTTTCACCTTGAGAAAAGGATAGGGACGGATTTATGCAACCCAAACATCCTTTTTTCCAAGGCTGCATTCCAAATTCATTTTTTTAGATAATTAAATATATATGAGTCAAATGCAAAAGTTCCATAAACAAATATATATTGCTTTCATCCCAAATTACCAATCTAAATTTTGCATTACATTTCATTTCTATATTTAACCAAACATAAAAGAACAGTGGACTTAGATGAGGAAACCTCAAAATTCCTTCCCTACTCTTTGGCACCGTAAATCCAAAAATATATGCAAGGCAGGATATGAAATTATAAGAATAAATGAAGGAGAAAACTCACATGACTTGCAATTGAAATCACCATATACTGTAGTAGATGCACAAATGCTTAGTTCTTCTGGCAAGAGCAGAAGCATTATCACTTATGGGAGAATAGGAATTTTGTAAATGATATGCATAGAAAAAATGTGAAACAGCAATTTTTAACTTCAAGTATACAGGACATCATGAAACACATTAACTGGGCAATGCTTTAACTCAAAAGCACTTGTAGAGTTGCACAACTCAAATTCACCACAAAATTATTTGTCACAACCCAACCTATGGGCCATACCGACACTAGAACCTAGGCCAGCCTAAAGCCCCCGAAGCTCGTAGTAAGCCTAGCTATTCCTCAACTCAATTCTAAGGCCCATTTGGGCCTAATTTCAAGAATTCAACCGGACAGAGTTCGGCTATAAAATGGATCTTTCAACGGGGAGTTTTTTATTCACCCAACCTGTAAACACAATATATAATCAATTGAGGAGCTCAGCTCACCCTCCACATACTAAAATGTCACAAAAATAAATGAGAGCTCAACTCCCTCATCCAGTCCAACATACATGCATATAATAAGTTTACAGGTCCAACATGTTAATTATATTACAGATCCAAATCAAATAAATATTTCTAATACATGCGAAAATTCTAGGAGTTTACAGAATTACACAAACATTAATAAACGACCTGCGAAGAAGAAAAGCAGGTTAACCACAACAATAATCCTCCTGTAGCCTGGAAAAATAATGAACAGGAGTGAGCGTTCGACTCCGAGAGTAAAATATCAATTTTAACCATAATCTCTATAGCTATGTAAAGTTAATGCACCCTGTAGAGTGAAATGCAACATCGTCTATATTTTCACATCATAATAGCAAAAAGGTAATTTGGAGCACTCACACCCGATAAGGTCAAATAATACATATATGGGAGCTGATCCCCTATACAGTCCTCTTAATCCAACCTGTGCCAGCGAAGAACTCAAGTCGGACTTTCGCTTAATAAACAAAATCAGGGTCCTAGCGAAGAACTGAAGCAATGTTTACCCCAAAGGACTGGGTCCCAGCGAAGATCTCAAGCCGTGTCTACCCATCCTGTCCATAGCCAACACCACACCACACGCACGCCAACTCACGCACACTGCTCCAAATTACCACAACAATATCCATGGCACTTTAACAGTTGTGAATGCAATATAAAATGTGCCTAGAGTTTAACTACATAGATATATACATATAAGTGATGCATGGGCATGCTTGAACATATAATAATATCGAAATTATAATTAAAATTAATATTTTACTCACAAACTTAACCGAAGTTATTGTGGCGGCTGGGCGGAGGAGGAAGGCTATCCCAACTCACCTGACAATTTTTATTATTGTCGACACCATATTTTGGCCGATCCCCAAAGTCAATGAACATTAGAATCGATCCCCACCCGACATTCTTCGGTTGCAGATGACTTGATTAGAAAATAAACCGATCCCCTATCTAGTCGATTCATTTCTGACCTCTCGTCAAAGAGATCAAACCAATATTAAGTTTTCATGCCATCCAATCTCATTTTCGATCTCTCGCCAAAGAAGGTCGAACCAACACCAAGTCTCCATGTCATTCGATTCATTACCGATCTCTCATCAGAGAGATCAAACCAATGTCAAGTCTCCATGTCGTTCAACCTCAGTCCCGATCTCTCAAACCAATATCAAGTCTCCATGCCATTCGGTCTCAGTTCTGATCTTTTTTTACAAAATGTAGTTGAAAGTCATTTAGCTAACACTTAGATCGGGTTCCTCACTTGTGTGTCTCAGACATTACTTAAAATAAGGTTAAGGTCTCAGTCCGATTTAATGGTGGTTCCGATCTAATTCAAATCAAGTTTTCAATTTTAATAATCTAAAGTTCTATCCGATGTTTGGTCTCGGCTTAGGCTGATCTCATGGTTACAATGTTCTTCCAACCTCTTATACTTAGATTAATAATCCCTTTTAAGTTTGATGTTCTGATGTGTTCAAACAATCAAGCACTCATATAATTTGAATACTTTCCGATCTCATCAAGTCATTGAACAAAAGCGATTTCATTTCATCTTAAAATAAAGAGTTACAATTCATTCGACTGGGGGGTCTCCGAGTACATTTCACTCATCCTCCCTCTCTCCCTCGGGCTCCTCTTCGCTCCCCTCATCGCCCCTAGGAACAAGGTCCATCATCCAGGAAAAGTTCTCCCTAGGGTAACGCCTCTCGAGCTCAGCCAAAAGATCATTGTGGGCGTTCACATAAGCACCTGCTTCCCTCGTTACAGCCTCTTCTTCCTTCGCTTTGAGTTCTTCGGTGAGGCGAGCGACGTCAACAGTTCGGAGCGCCCGAGCTTCTCCGAGTTCATGAGCCTGTTCGGCCAATTTATCCTCATAGGACTTCATCTGACCTTCGAGTTCTGCAATATAATCTTAAGTGGATGAAAGTTGAGCTTGGGCAGAGGATGCGTCCTTAACCGCTTTTAGAATTTCCTGCCTCAGAAGATGAGCTTTTTCCCTGATTATATGTTGGTTCACCAAGCTCGCTACGCTCAAACTCATCATCTGGGCCAGGAGATCGTCAATACTACCCGGGATCAGCCTATTTCGATCCTCCTGAAGGCATATGGTAACGCCCAGAACTTTGGCCAAGCCTGGATTCTCCCGAACAGATCAATTCTTCTCCAAAGAGTGAATGAGGACCTGGGCATCGCGGGAAAGGGTCCTCACAGTAGGTTGGGAAGGTCCCCCTTCCGCACTTGCGGGAACAGGTGGAGGCGGTGGCCCTTCTTATCGAGGGGGAGAAGGAGCTACTTCTACTTCCGAGACCGGTTGTCCCGAAGGTCGGGACGAGTCTCCCGGCACTTCTTCTAAATCTCGCCTCGGCGTCTGTGATACCGCAGCGATCTTCATTTCTCGCACCTTTCTGGAGATCTCCCTCTTCTGCTTACAGCTCTCCTTGGAAGCCTCGCCGCCCGCCATACTTGCACAAAGAAAAGTCAGTGAGTTCGCTAAGGTTCAGAGATCAGAGATGGGGAAGGTACTAGGGCCGAGGTCAGAGAGCTGGAGCTCGTATCCTTCATCAGTGATTAGCCGCATCATCTAATGTTTCAGCTCGGCCATCACCGCATATAAGCAAGAGAACTTCTGGGTGGCTGCCTGATCCTTAAGTTCCATTACCATGGTACCCTCATCCTTACTCAGGGCGACATGCTTCGGAATTGAAGGGACCAAATATTGCCAGCTACGGGAGAAACCCTCAAAACAGTTTGGAATCTTGCTCCTCACCATGAATAAGCAATTTTTCCAATTCTTCAGTGAAGAGGGGAGATCGGTAAAAAGCCCACAGTGCGGTTTTTCCTGGAAGAACCAGTACTCGTCGTCCTTTCGGCGAGTAAGCCTATGCAGCTCGAAAAAAACCTTCGCGGTAGGATCGAGCTTCTTGACCCGGCATAAGCCTCTGAAAGCTACCAGAATTCGCCATGAGTTCGAATGTACTTGGGCTACCGAGACATGGTAAAATTTCAGGACATCCTTGAAGAAGTCATCAAGGGGAAACCGAAACCCGGCTTTTAATTGCTCTTCATACACCATGATCGCATCATTTTCATCAAAAAAGTGATCGGCTCGGAGATTGCCATGGCATCTGATAAGCTCAAAGGAGTTAGTTCGAAGGTTGTATTCTTGACTAATGGATTGCAGATCGGTTTCCTAGAGGACTGATGGCAACTCATCCATCGGAAGATTTTCTCTACTAGAGGAAGATGTCTATCTTGATTGAGCTGCTCGACCACGAACTAAAGCGGAAGTCGTAGGAGGCTCAGATTGCCCACTTGGTCCGACCACTTCAACTTCATCCGATGACCATGAGACATGGACGGAAGGGGGGCTAGCCACTCTCTGGCCCTCGGCGCCGCTCATTTTCAAAGAAGTAAAAAAGCTTAAGTAAGAGAAAGATTAAAGTCCTTACCGGAGTGTGATTGGTGCCGAAAAAACTTGAAGAAATGAGAGAAAGTTGAAATTGTGAGCAGAGTGTTGAAAATGGCATAGGGGAGCAACTGAGGGACCCTCCCCCTATTTATACCCGTGTGAGCATTCAATGCTCACAGAGTCCCAAGCGGTGCATCGGTTGGTGTAATTTGCCCACTTTTCTGACGCATCGCGGGAAAGTTCCAGAAACACAATAAATAAAATAAAATGAGATCGGCTAGCTAAGGTCGTCGAAATAAGGTAAATGTTCAGAGTCACAGATCGGCTAAAGACGATTTAGTTAAGAACCAGATCGGGTAGGCACATCAGAGATCGAAAATTTCACTAATGCAATAATTAAATAATGACCTTCAAATAAAATTTCATTTCATTTCCACAAGGTTAGATTTCACCATTTGGGGCGATCCCAAGCGATCGAATTACATCATTAAGGGAACCTTTAAAGATCAAACTTCATTATTTAGGCGATCCCAAATAGGGAAGGGATGAGGGACCTGATGTGAGAGAGATCGGAAAAGAGTCATGACTAAGAGAACGGAAGGAATGGAGATCGGAAAAGAAGACAAAAGACTTCCAATAAACTCCTTCATAATCAAAGCCGAGGTAGTTAAAGCATTGCAGGCAAGATCAAATCTTCACCGCACGTTTCATTTGCAGAATCGCCCACAATACTGACAGACGCCAGGACAGTTATGACAATCCTGTGCTTCTGAATCTCCACCGTTGATCTTACTCGTAAGGACAAACCTGGAGCCCTTGGATCAAAAAGTAGATGACAAGACTGGCGCCTTTGTTCCCAGCCTTCGGATCCATCTTGACAGGAAGATTCTGAGCCGTTGGATTGGAAAAGAGAAAGGACAAATATTCTAAATAGGATCTCAGCCGTCCATTTTGATTCTCTTCAATTCTCAGGCATCAGATCATGTCCTTTTAAATCTAAACCTTCCATCTCCTCAGATGAGATCTTGACCCTTCATTAGGAGCACCCGTTCCCTATAAATACCTGCATGCAATACTGTTGAGGAACGGAAAAAAAAAAGGTGGTGGTGATTATAGTGGAAAGACTTTGAAATTCAATTCGGTCTTGCTACTTTAAGTTTACATAAAATCGAGGAACTTCAGAAACTAGTTTTCTTGAGTATCTCCATTGACAGAGTTTACGAACCCTGAAATTCTCCATTTTCAATTTGTTCATCACTCTACTATTACCATTTTCGTTCGGTCTCGTCTGCATCAACCCCCCCCCCCCCCCCATCTCAACCCATTATTTTCTTTCAGCTTGATCTTATTCTAACCCTGTTTCCGTTGCTTTGGTTCTACCGCATTTCAACTTGGTTCTCCCAATCTCAAAGTAAGCATTGGTCCTTGTACCACTAACCTTCAACGCAGCAATACTTGTGTCTCCAGAGTTAGTTCAATAGCCTCAATCTTCCACAGGTAAGTGTTTTAACTGCCATTTTGTTGAATGCCCTCATCTATCTTCTCCAGCTTTCCTTTTTAAAATTTCTTCTATGTTCAGTTACATTAAAATCCCAAAACAGTTGCAGTAAACTGTTATTTTATTGAATACCCTCGGTTGGTTTTCCCCAGTTTTTTTTTTTTTTAAGGTTTCTTTCATATCCAGTCACATTAAATTTCAGAACAAGTTGTCTAGGCCAGTAGTCATTTCCTGTATCTTCTCTTATTTTTATTTGCAAATCCCTTCTATCATCATCTGGTTTTTATTTTTTTTTAACAGTAGACGTTCATCTCGTAAGCAACTTATAACTATTCAAAAGAGCGTAGGCATGGGTATTTCGATATGAGAGTTTTCAAAACAAATAAAAATGATAAAAAGGAAAAGTTGTAACAAAAGGTCAAATATTGGGTTAAACCAAATAAGTCTAGAGGTCGGGCCATAGAGCGAGCCCAGAGGATGATGTAATAAATCGGGAATCCGATAAGTTTGGATTCTGAGCGAGCAACCAAAGAGATCGGACTAAAAAGTTCCGATAAGGCGATCACATAAGAGATCGGCAAGAAGTTTGGAGTCTTGTCTACCCTCTAGATAAGGCTCACTGGGTTCCAAAAATCTACACGTGGGTCTTTTGCACCCTCGGTTACTAGATTCCTTAATTCATAAGATTGTACAATACGAAATTTTAATAAATAAGAGATCGGAGGAGAGTTCTTATCCGATTCTCAACCAAAATTTTAATAAATATGTGGATATCGGAGGAGAGTTCTTATCCAATTCTCAATAAAAATTTTAATAAATATGTGAAGATCGGAGGAGAGTTCTTATCCGAGATCCTTCATTTAAATTTTTAAATTGAACACTCTAAGAGATCGGGGGAGAGTTCTTACCCGATCCTCATTCAAATAAAACACGGAGATCGGAGGAGAGTTCTTATCCGAGATCCTTCATTTAAATTTTTAGACCGAATACTCTAAGATATCGGGGAAGAGTTCTTACTCGATTCTCATTCAAATAAAACACGGAGATCGGAGGAGAGTTCTTATCCGAGATCCTTCATTTAAATTTTGAACCGAACACTCTAAGAGATTGGGGTAGAGTTCTTACTCGATTCTCATTTAAATAAAACACGGAGATCGAAGGAGAGTTCTTATCCGAGATCCTTCATTTAAATTTTAAGCCAAACACTCTAAGAGATCAGGGGAGAGTTCTTACCCGTTTCTCAATCAAAACCTTTATAAAATATGTGGAGATCGGAGGAGAGTTCTTATCCGAAATCTCCCGCCTAAAACTCTTAATAAAACATATCTAGAGATTGGTAGAAACTTCTTATCCGAGCTCTCTTAACGAAATCAAAATTAAAATAACACAACTCCAATATGCAAGATAACTTCATTCACTAAAGGGCCATCTCATTAACTCGTGTTCTTGAGTAACCCAAAATAAGTGAAATATCAAACATTCCTTTATTTTGCATAAAGAATTAACATCATCACTATCCCAATCCCCCAATTACCCTTTTGATTTATAAAAGAGCATAACATTAAATCTGTTTACCTTTATTGAGGAACTAGGCGGGGTGCCTAACACCTTTCCCGCTCGTATATGGACCTCGAACCTAGAATCTCTATTTTCGAAGTGGTTTCTTTTAAACTTATTTTCATGAATGGTTTTCTTTAATTTTCCTCAAAATTAAAGTGGCGACTCCTCACTCTTTCCCACTTCGGTGAAGAGCTTTCATCCAGCGACCGCAAAATACCTTGCAACAATTATAATCATTTAATAAATTTGACTCAATGCAAACTAAGAAAAAGATAAAAAATATTCTAAGTCGTACCGAAAATTCGGCAGAGTTTCCCCTATACCTAGAACTTACCCAACCTGCAAAAGAGCTTAAAATGCACTTCTATATTCACAAGCCATACACCCACAACTCAATCACATCACACAGCCCCTCCTGGGCCCATCCAAACAGTCATAAATCACAACATATAAAATTACAGTTTAGTCCTCATAATTTAACCCTCTTGCAAAAACTACCCAAATGAGTTCTAAAAATTCTAAAACTTTGCCCCGCGGTCTTTAGCATCATTACTAAGCTAGTGCAAAAGGAATTATAATTTTCTGAGCTACCACGAATATTTTATGAATTTTTTATCTAATTCAAGCATTAGAAAATTATGAAAAAGTAAGGTTCGGGTTTACTTATGCCGATTTGGACCTTGGGAACGCGCTCAGGACGTCTGACAATGGTGGGTAGCCAAAATCTCGATCTAATTCTAAGACTTTTTCGGTAGCCGGTCTGTCTGGCTGAAAATTCACAGACCCGGGCAACCGTTGAATTTCCGTGAATTGAAGGTACCTACATGAAGCCCACAACACGGGGGTTAGTATATAATTTTTACAATATTTTCTAAGCTCATTTAATGCTCGGAAAAATACTGTGAAGTTTCGTGAGACCCACTAAAAAACGGTGTCAAAAAATTTTGAAATTTATATTTTCGCGAAGCTCTCGACGAGTGGAGCGCTCTGGTACTCTCAGTTTTCTCGTGGGGTTCACGGTTTGCGAGAAATCTAGCCCAAAAATCGAAATGGGCTAAAACTTTTTGGACAAAAATTGGGCAAACCGCTTGATAGATTTTAGTGTTCTTGGTGTTTATGGAAAGCTCTCGAGGTGTAGATGGTATTTGACACAAGACCTGACCCAATCGGTGGCCGGATCGGCTGGGAAGCCGAAACGTCACGCTGCGCGTCGCACCTCTTTGCGCGTCATTTTCGGCCTCCTAGAAGGCCTGCCGACGGTGGGAGAAGGCTAGGGCAGCGCGCTGGCGAGGTGGGGAGGGCTGGGTGGCGGCGGCGGACGTGGGGAGGAGGGAGGAGAGAGAAAACGGGAGAGAGAGGAAGAAGGGTCGGGACGCGCGGGGAAGAGAAGAAAAGAAGGAGGGAGGCCGGTCCGATTAGACAAGTCCGATCCAGTCCGGTTCGATTCTGCTGGTTCGATTCAGGAAACAAAATTTTAAATTTTTACTCTGTCTTGGGATCGAAAACGAAGTCCAAAAATTTCGAAAAAATTCTAAAAAACTCAGAAAAATTTGTAGGGTCCAAATATATTTTTAGTTTTGCCACGTGGTTTTTAAATTAATTTTTAAAAATCATCAAAGTTTTATATTTTCAGAAAATCAAACCCGATTTCTAAAATTCGAAAAATTTCAAATAATTTTCTAAAATTCAAATAAAATAAAATATTAATATTACTCACAAAATAATAAATTTAAAAATTTGGGGTATTACATTATTACTTTCTGTTGCTAGAAGAAGATAAGCTATTGTTAAGTTACCTGAAGAAGAGTCAAGTCACATTGGGGAAGTGTTATCTGCTACTGATGCAAATTACTCCAAGAAGCTGTTCTCTTTTCGTAATTTGTAGTCTTGTGTAAGTTTGAATTTGAATTTGAAATTTGAATGTGGATATTAGACTAGTAGCTAGTATGATGACTGCTATTTTACCAGCCTGTTTGGCATTGAGTTTTGAAGGATGAAACTGCTTTTTTGAATAAAAGCATAAATTTAGATGCTGTTGAAAAAAATAATTTGGAAAAAACTGTTTTGTTATTTTAGTATTCTTATGACTAAAATTGATCAAATTTAATTTTTAATTATTTTTTAATACTCTCTAACTAGTATATTTAAAAAAATGATTTTCTTAACAGTAGTTTCAACAACAATGCCAAACGAGCCCTATGTCTAATTAAGTGTTACAAAACCACGTGCTTGTGGTAGTAATTTTCAGTCATGTATGTGTTTATAATTGATGAAAGATCTAGGAGAAATCAACTATTGTTCAATTTTTAGTTTATTTCTCTTGCATTTTCCGTTCATATGAGGCCCCATTTTGGAGTTGAGGTTGGAAGATCATCGAGAACAATTTTTTAGAAAAGCATAATTTTAGACGGTGGAAAAAGAAGAGCTTAGTTATTTTAGAGTTTCTTTTGTTAAAATACATCAAATTTAATTTTAAATAAATTTTTAATATACTCTAACATATTTATGAAGGTACTCTTCTAAAAAATAGCTTAAATAACGATGTTAAATTGACTCTCAGATTAAAATTGTGATTCATCTTAAAAAAAAAATTACAACCAATCAAATTAATATCTACCTTGCTATTTCAATTTGCTATTTCAAATTTTTTTTTTTTTTGGTATAATTAGTTTTAACTTGAATTCAATATCTCACAGCTCTGAATATATGACTTTAGTACCACTGAAGGAAAGTTCATCGATAAACCTCAAGGCTATTGGCGTAGCAAAAATTTCATCTCCTTTGCCCTTGAGATGATAGCTTGGTTGGCTTGGCATAATTAACTCTTATAATGGCAAACATTTTTGTTCAAAACCTATAATACTAACACCTTTTCCCTTTATTTTGACACGGGAAAGAATTCAAATTCTATGAACTTACAAAAGTTACTCGGGGAGCCTTATCTAGATCTCAGAATTGTTCATTGTGGTTTCAATAGGCAATCATATTGGAATTGAATTTTCTGGAAACGGAAATGATGATTTAAAACATGGTGAGATCATTCCTTGAATTGACTTCATGCTCAACCATCAAAACGAGCTTCAGTGGCCTTACTTACTTTTCTCAAATGCCCCGCATACTTCATTCACTGAGGAGTTGAAGATACCCAAGTGAGAATAGATGGGCTGGAAACTGGAAACTGATCTTACGGGGAATATCCTAGTGACACTCAACGGTTTAATTATATTAACAACCTGTTTAGGCGAGTGCGACATGCTTTATTAATATCTGATATCATATTATATAGCATGATTTTTATTGTTAATATATTTAAAAAGATAGTATGATAAAAAAAATTAATGATTTTACCTTGTTTGCTTAAATGGTATAATATAGTAAAATAAATATAAAGATTATGAAAATATTTCATTTCTGAATATGGAAAAATAAAGTATAATTGAAATATCATAAATTGTGTTAATACAAATGGGAATACAAAAATTTTAAACAACAGATTTTGTGATTTAAAAATCTGCGACAAATAATAGTTACCTAAAATCACCATTTTTCAGAAATAATTTTCACAAACAAACAAGAAGTATATACAAACAAGGAGTAAAGGTGGGTCCGCGGCGGTTGGCTATTTGCATCAAGGCATGATCTCGCCAACCTTGATATGATGCTATTTTCGTCGACTGTCAGGGTTCCTGCAAGGCTACAATCTTAAATGCAAGATGTCCATTCTCAATCTCCTATAGGAGAGAAATTTAATTTTTTTGTTACGTAAGAACTCTTTTTCACAAACATGGCCAGGTCACTAGCAGTTGCCAGCATTTGATGCAGGAATGCTTTTATATGCTTAACCATGTGACGTAGTTAGGCTTCAGGTGTTATCACATCACTCTCTGTCGGGGTCATGCATTGGCAATACTCCCAAATTTCCTCCCATTTAACATCAAAGATGATCCCCACCGCATGAATGGCAGCCAACCTGCACATATCCAGTCATACCAAAAGATGGTCCAATGCCATTTTGTCAAGGAGCAAATATGACTTCAATTGCTCATTTAACAGGAATGTATGCCGTGCATGATGTAAACATACAAGATGAAAACAACAGCTATAAGTTGAATGATTGTGACAAGGAAATAAAGAAAAGGGCTACTAGGACTCCTCATTTTAGCACTCTTCCATGAAAAAGAAATGAATACAGGGCGTCCATCCATCTGGTAAGAAGTACCCAGAGGAACTAAAGCATGTCATCGTAGAAGTTGATGCTACAAAAATTTCTCAGACTTCAAAAAGAAAAGAAAGCGAACCTAAAATAAAGGCAAGCAATCCAAATCAGGAAAATTGCACTTCTAGTGAAGCACAGTACCCCAGTTGTACACCTCATTGTCTTGATTAGACCTTCTCAACTTTTAACTTTTGAGATTTTTGAACATGTTCTTTAGCAGCTTAAAGGAAAAAGCTGTGGAGAATTAAATTCGGATACAAATGAAAAGACCTGCCTGCATCAAGCTTCAGGCATCTATCCAAAAAATATCCACGAAAAAAAAAAAAAACGTAAAAGAATGGAGGGAAAGTTTGAGTAAAAACGAGTACTACGAACCATCTCTTTCAAGTTTTTCAATTTCCTCACGGTGCTTTCTTTCTGCCTCCTGAAGTTCTCTTGCGGCATCCTCCTCTTCCTCAATTTGGTCAAGATCATCAAATTCCTTGCTGGCTGCCATTGCTTTCACAACAGGATCTCTCAGCTCAGATATTAGTCCACCGCCAACCTTATACTCATCCTCATCTCCAATCAGAAACAATCTCTGGTCAGGTCCCGATGCCATGGGAATGTCAACAGCTAATAGCTTCATATCATACTGCACAGCAGAATAACACCATCAGGACATTACCATCCATTGAAGCATCTCTATAAATATTTCCATCGAATGAAAAGAAAAGAGGGTCCCAGAGATGCATGCTCAAGAAGCTCTGGGATGTTGAGATATTTAAGAGATATGGAGAAATGAATGTGCAGAGAAAGCTTCAGGATAGCAATTTTTTTTTTATCTCTATTCTGCAGAAGAGGATGATGTGAATGACCATCAATTATTCTCCACTACTGCACATTTGCTTGCCATAATTTCATGAGGTGTCAGGATTCTACTTGCTAATGTTACAACAATACCATGTAGGTATTGTGTTGTACAAACCCTAAAAAATTAACAAAATAACAACAAGAACAAATTAAATAGAGAACCAGAACTTTAAAGCAGTTTGGCAAAATTGTGCCCATCCCATATGCAAGAAAAACAATCTTCAATAATGGAGACACAGAGACTAAAATATAATTAACGCAATTTCCTTTTGAAACAAGAATTCCCATTTTTAAATGGAAGCTATTTTGATTGAAAATGGCAAAGTTTTGACTTGACTAGAAATACGGACTCCATTAATCAATTTTCCTCAATATGCCAAACACAAGTAAATGCAGGAAATATTTTTGGGGTAACAACTGAAGTCAAATCTCAACAATGCTCATCCACAACAAAATGAAAGCCACATCATGAGAAAAGAGTCTACAGTCAATTTGCTACATATAAGAGCCACATAATTTATGGTTTAACAAGAGTGGCATTTGATTGGAAGAATCATATTCATGACCTCAATCACTTCAATATATTTCAGGAACAAGTGTTTTAAAAAAAATGAAAAATAAAGAAAACGAATTTGTAAACATTTCATCAAAAAAACCAAGAACTCATTCCTGATCCTGACACATACTCTTCTTCATCATTAGCAGGGTATTAATTTAGAAAATCATCAAAAAATAGTCACCTAGATTCTTATGAGTACATTGAGGCAAAACATCAAAAACCAACCTAAGACACAGGACTTACTCCAAATGAAAACTTATATCGCTTCATCACATGAATAAAACAAATAGAGTACAGGATGAATAGAAGCAACCTGGCCTTTTTTCTTCTTAACTTCAACACTGACTAGACCCTTCCTCTCCGACCCTCGTATTGGGAAGATGAGAAAACACCTCTTGCTCCTAAGCCTTGGCTTGAAGTTCTTCAGTGTAATCCCACCTCCAGACATCACATAAGCTCTAAGTTCTGTTCCTGCGAGTGGAGCACCCATAACCTCAAGAATTCCAGCAGAAGTATTAAGCTTCCTCATAGCCATTCTATAAACTCTATCAGGATTGATTGTGATTCTAGAGCGGATATACAGGCCCTACAGTAATAAAACATTCAAATGGTAACCTTTAAGTTTGATGCATGCTTCTTCTGCAAAAATGCTAAGAATATAGCCAGCAACCAAATCCATTTTTTTAGATATCTGCAGATTTCACATTCAGGGAGGCTATAAAGATGCATCATGCACTTTTAATAATGACTTGAAATCATAGTAGCAGATGACCACTTCAGTTATGACACAATGAAAGTTGGAATCCTGAAACATAAATGCATGACTATCACCAGAGTCAGCATTGAAGTGTGACTATCATCAGAATCTGCATTTTAACCAATTGCCTGTCACTAGCTGCTTGGAAGCTTAAGTTGAGAATCATGTTGCCAAAATGTAAGAACTTGCAAGTTGCAAATAAAGTTAAAGCATAGCAATATGCATATGTAGCCACATGACTGCCACCAGCTGCCGCATAGAAATTCTTCTCAAGAGTTAAATTCCTTATAATTTATGCACGAATTAGATAGAGAGCAGTTTTGCAAATCTCATCTCCGTTTTTATTAATAAATGAAACTTGTGCTGATAAAAGCACTAAAGGGCGTGTTACTTATGTGCAAACAGGACTGTCTGCAAAATTTACAAAAGCAAAATGACAACTACCAATGAACCAATCATCCCAAATTTCACGGTATGAAATGACTCGTATTTAACCTTATCAATTGAAGATTTTATATTTTCAAAAGATAGCAAAAATTCCATTCTAGTATAGCCAATGCAATGGCATTGCACAATGCTTTTATAAACGGAACTGAACCTCCAAAGCAACATTCTTTCCCTGATCCTTTTCAGCTCTCTATTCTTCATGATTTGACTATGGGATCTCCACCAGCTGTGTTACCTTTCTCAAAGCTCAAAACTGGTGACTTGCCAAAGCTTTTACAGCTGATGCTTATCAGCTCTTCAGCAAGGATCTTGTTTTTAAGCTAAGCTACAGCAATATTTTTTTTTACTCTCTTTTTACTTGAATTAATTTCTTGTTTCTCCATCTTTGGTTGGGTTAGCTAACATCCTAATTTTGGTTGGCTCTGTTCGGACCCGAGATTCAGGCCCAACTTCAGTGATTGGCAGCAGGGAGGACCGAACCTTTATATATATATATATAATTGTAATGTATAACCAACTCTAGAATTTGGGCATACGTTTGGGGAAACACCCCCCCCCCCTCTTCCAAAATTTTTTTTTAAATTAGAAATATCATAACTATAATACATTAACTCTATAATTATAATAATTATAATAATTATAACAATAAAAACAATAAAGTTATGGAGTTAGATATTATTATGCTAAACAATATTTTAAAAGTGAACAAAATAACAATAATTAAATATTATAAAGTGTGAATATCTGTTTAGAATACTCTGGAAATTAAAAAAAATAAAATAATATAAAAAGAAAAAAAAAGGTACGATGGGAAATGACGAGGGGACTACTCTCCGACTACTTGTTGCTATATATCGTTTTCGGCTATGAACATAATTAAGAATAAGTTTCATAATAACATTAAAGATGAATTTCTCATTGTTGAAAAATTTCCTAAAAGTTCACTTGTGGATTATTTTTGTGACTTAAAAGAGTGACAAACTTTTTTTTTTTATATGTTACATATGATAGTAGAGGTAAATTGTCAAGAAGTATTTAATGTCCATGTTATTTGATGTTGAGGATTTGTCAGAATTAGATAAGGTTTCTAATAAAATATATGATTTATCCAAAAAAATAATGTTTGATAACAATATAGTTTATAAATTTTCATTAATTATAGTAGTTGTTTAAAATTTGGCCCCCCTCCATATTTAACTCTGAGTCTGCCCCTGCTTGGCAGCAAGGACAATAGAAAGAAAAGGAGGCAGAAGGTGAAAAGAATTAGGGAGAACAGGAGAGGGAAACGAGAAGAGAGAAAGAAGGAGAGAAAAGTACCACGAAGACAGAAAGAGAATCTTGTATTCCATCTGTTGTTTAAATCAATTATAATGGACCCTCACTATTTATCAACAGGAATATTAACTACTCTCCTAACAGAAAATGACATCAATAACCACCCAGCTACTTACTTGGATCCTAACAGACTCCTTTCCGGCAAAATTTCAAGAGGAATCATTGATAAGGCCAATTTTCTGCCTATGCACATATTCACATCATGATTATTGGATGGTGCCTTTGTGAACAATCATTTGTCAAATGTCAATATACTAAGCATTTCCCCTCCTCTCAATAAATTGCCAAGCATTAAAAATTCTGTCAGAGTTTCCAAAGCAACAAAGGGACACTTTTTTAAGGTGCTTTCATCCTTCAAACGCAATCCCATCATTGTGCTTCAAACAAATGACATTCTAGACAAATGTTTGAATGCAATGACTATTCATAAACTATGCTTTGATAGCTATATGTTCCAGAAAATGTTATTGAAGGTGGTGTTGAAATAAAATTAACAAGAGCACCCATGTTGCCACGATGCTAGAAGCAGACCATATATTTTGGTAGTAAATATGTAAGTAGATCATAGATCCATTTAAATTATCTAAATTGGTTCACGCATCTATAATACTAGAAAGCACTACCGCACCAGGACATAATTTTATCTCAAGTAAATCAAAAAGCATTGAAAAGAAGTAAATAAAATAAGGTACAATAAAACCACTGAAGGAAAAACTTACTGCAAAGGCAACTATGGCTGAAGAAAGGGCAAGGAACCCATATTTGGCCATGCCTTCAGAAAGGCCAACGAAAGTATTTGCAATACCAAACATAACCCTCCAAAGCAAAGCACACAATACAACTCCTCCGGCACCGAGCAGGAAGAGAAAATTCCGCTTCCAGAAGGCATCAATTTGCAACCCTAAAGCATCACGGTACCCCGAAAAAGTAGAGGAAACTGCCGCAGCAGGCTTCTCGAACACCTTTTTTGCAAAATTCCCATTGAAAGTTTTGCCAAAATTCGAAGAAGATTTGAAAGAAAACTGCCTCACCCCGTAGGAACAACTCTGTTTAGCAAACGGGTGGTAAGTCCTCAATGAAGAAGAGAAGTTGGGTTTTGCCCACGAGAGAACCTGAGATAAACCCCCATTTGAAGAAGTCGAATTTGAACAAAAAGATGGGCTGGAGTGGATTTGAGAGTTTAAAAGAGTGGAGTTGGAGAACCCATTTGAGTAAGGTCTTGCAAGTGAGCTGCCAATTTTGCAGGCGATAGAAGAAGTGCTTGGAGATGAGGGTTTTGAATTGGAGACATGTTGGCGATAGTGAAGTCTGAGGAGTCCATGGATGATTCTTGGGGAAGGTTTTGACATTGCTGCTTTGGTGATTTAGATTCACAAATCGCACAAACTGGTGGCAATATGAGATTATGAAGCGAAAACAAAATGATGAAAAAAAAAATCAATGATATGTAGATCAGAAAATAGGTTACCTCAGAAGGAAATCAATCTTAAAAACGCATAATTGTTGGTGAAAATGACATTCTTCGACTCAGGCTAGCAAGCAGAAAGGACTGTGTACTTCGTTTCGTTGGGTTCTTGGGGGAGAAGGCAAAGCATCGTCGCAACCATCGAGGTTGGCGATTCCATAAGGTCAAATGTCAACCAAGCAGGTGCATATTTTGAGGAGAAATTATACGCTACCCTATTCCATTTCATTTTAATTAATACGTAAAATTATTCCGCAAGAAAAAAAAAAAAAAAAACACTTTAACATTGGTATACAAAAATTAATTAAAAATAATCCAATAGTAAATATTAAGAAAAAAAAGCCATTATTATAAAAAAAAAGCCATTCATATACATATTAGGATAATAATTTTACTAAACATGATGATTCACTTTAATAAATAGTGTTATCTTTATTTTTATATTTTGTTATTTATTTTTTTATATTTTTATTAGAGTAAGTTCTAAGTAGTATTTTTTAAGCAAAAATTTTGAGCTTTTTTTTTTAATTAATATCATTGATTCATCCATTTTGACAATTTTTTAAAAAATTATTAAAAAAAGTATTGTTGTAAAATATTTTGAATGGTGGATGAAAAATTATAGTGTAAAACATGTTAAATGAAGTGCCGATCGAGTTTTACTTTAATTTTTTTAAATGCAAATTATCTTCTTCCATGTATTTAATTTACAAAGATTATAAAGTATTTTCAATATATATAAATGTAATGTTTTCTCTATTATAAAAAAACATAAATTTTTTTTTCTATAATATAAAAAATAATTTCATATAATTATACAAGATAATATATATATATATATATATATATATATATATATTAAATGTACTTAATAATATCTGTTGATTTATATATCCTCCTCTTTCTTTCTAAATTTAAGAAAAAATTGGGTTA
This sequence comes from Hevea brasiliensis, assembly GCF_030052815.1. NCBI lineage: Eukaryota > Viridiplantae > Streptophyta > Magnoliopsida > Malpighiales > Euphorbiaceae > Hevea > Hevea brasiliensis. The sequence goes on from NC_079506.1 coordinate 91,469,400, forward strand.
AAAAAAACACTATTTTTTAATGCATGCAATAATTAGCCGGTGTTACTCCCTTAAAATATCAAGTTTGCTTGCTTGCCTATTAAAAAAAAGCTTCACCAAATCTACCAAAAACAAAAAAAAAAAAGCTTCACCAATAATAAGATGCGCTAAGATGCACCATTCATAGGCGTTTATGGATGTAAATATGCAGGAGTATGAAAAGAACAGTAATCTTTTGACGACTAGGGAACTTGAATTTGTCACGACGCCTCTTGTGCATGATGGCTGCTGTCTTTACAGCGGACACAGAAAGGAGAATCTGACCAATGTTCACTGTGGCGCATGCACCTTGTGGTTTCCCATATGCACCCGTCATCGCAGTCTGGAGCCTATCAGCTCCAGCACGGTGCATGAAAGCATATTGTTTATCCGCAAAACATGGAATTGGTGCACCCTCGCTCTCAAATGGAATGGAAATATGGAATGCATCCTTTCCAGCATATTTGCCATTTTACTTGTTGCAGGCAATAGGAGCAGCTTCATTTTCCTTCTCCCAACTTACAAGGGAGACATAAAGGAAACTCATAAACACCTTCTTGAATTTACCGATCCTAACTCATCCAAAAGCTAGCTTAAAGTGTCGAGTGTCGAACACCTGGTAAGGGCACAAGATTCTGATTTTTGGATCGGGACCTCGATTTTGCGCTTGTTATATTTCAGTGTTTGTTCTACGCGTATTCAGTTGCTTTCACAGAAGGTTCAAGAAAGCAGAAAGCAGAAAGCAGAAAGCAGAGTCTGGAATATGCTGTCCCATGGCGCCACTTGGCCGCATGCAACCTTCCCTTTCCATTGCTTTCCTGCCACGTCTATTGGTTGCTACTACGTGGTCCTGTTCCTTTGCATTGTCCCATTTCTGCTTTCTTAACACAGTTTGGACGTGGGAAAGTTTACAAGTAAAAAAGATGAAGATCTTTCATGTCCCTTGCTTGGAAGATAACTTCGCCTGCCTGTGAGTATTTTTAGTTGATAGATGATAATTGTTTGATTTCGATTTGAAAATTAATAATTTTTGTCGCAGGATAATCGATGAGAGCAATAAAGAAGCAGCGGTGGTGGATCCCGTCAAGCCCAATAAGATTCTTCAAGTTGCCAATCAGCACCACGCCAACATCAAGTTCGTTCTCACCGGTCATCGTCACGCTTCAATTTCATATTTTTTTCTCGACAAATTTCATGCTTTGTTTGGATCGAGGAAGATGGAGGGAAGAGAAAAGAAATTTAATTTCTTTTCGTTTTTTTATTATATTATTTTTTCTTTTCCTTTAAATTGATAAAAAATAAGGAAAATTTATAATATAATAGATATAAAAAAAATAATATCATAATTATTTTTTTAAGAGAAAATTTATATTTTTCTTTAATTTTAATAATTTATTTAAATAATAAAAAAATATTATTTTTTTTTTCTTTATTTTTCTTGTTTAGTTTCTCTCCAATCCCCTTGCACAATTAAGGATCGAAAAATAGAGTCAATGTCGGTGCACAGAAGTAATCATTTAGATTTTATGTATGGCATTGGTAGGGATCATGCAGGGGGAAATGAGAAAATGAAGCCTCTAGTTCCTAGGCTTCCGGTCCATGGTGGTTCCTCCGACAACATAAAGGGTTGTACCCATCATTGGACAACGGTGATAAGTTACAACTTGGGTCTTGGGTCTCATGTTAATATTTTGGCGCTTCACACTCCTTGGCATGCCTTTTATTGTGCCTCCCACCCTGCAAGCTTTGCCCTTTCCTTGATCACCATCTTATTTTCTTTTTTTAACTTAAACATCATTCCAAGATCTAATTTTTATGCCTTTTACGCAATTTCTCTTCTACTTCCTTACCTAAAGTGGGGACCTTTGCCATAAATTAGCAGTTAGGGAATGACTTATGAGTTAAAAAAGTTAGATTTCTATAGATTCTCCACTATTGATTCAGCTTGAGGGATAAAAACCCGTAGTTGGGGCTTTTCTCTTAATTAATGCTTATGGAAATGGAAATGGTTACCGAATTCTAGGGATGCATTTCATGAATTTGAACTTGTACTTGGTCAGTGAGAGGAAATTAAACATGGGCTGAGCTTTCCTTCTGCTCATGAATCTTTGTCAAACTATGAAAGCTTCTGAAAATTCTTGCTTATTTGTTTACAATTTCTACCTATTTTCATTACGTCCTTTTCACCCCTTGCTGTAACACTTTATTTGTTTATTAATTTTTGTTGTTCTTCCATTGCACCAACTTTCTATCGTCAGTCACACCAAAGGCCATATCAGTTATTTTGTGACGGGCAAAGAGGGAGAGGATCCAGCAGTTTTCACTGGTGACACTCTAGTAAGTTCAGAGGAAGACCTTGTGTTGTTCACTCCGGAACAAGTGTTTTATCAGAATCTGTCATATGTAGGGAACATAAAGTAGGCAAGATATGTAGGATATAAACTCGCAATATGCATTTGTTCTTCTTGGGGTGTTCTCAAACCACTTGTTGTCCTAAATCATCCCTTTAAAGAGAAATATTTCAGTTTTAATAATACAGTTTTAAGCAATCAGCTTTTCTAACTCGGTTGATGTGCAGTTTATTGCTGGTTGTGGGAAATTTGTTGAAGGCACAGCGGAACAGATGTATCGATCGCTTTGTCAAACATTGGGTTCATTGCCAAAGCCTACTCAAGTCTACTGTGGTCATGAGGTAATGTTTTTCTGAAATTGGTTTGTTAAGTGAAGATAATATTGAAAATTGGTGCTGTTTTCCTCTCTTGTGGAAGGAAAGATAATGCTTTAAACATTAATGTGCTTGAGAAATAGGTAGAACTTTGTAGAAAGAGATGATTCTCATATATATTTCAATTAATCTGTACATGGGTATTTATATACAATTGATTCCTATAATTGTGTTATACTAATTAGGAAGAAATCCTAAATAAGAAATCCTAAATAGGAATACAGAATACAGAATATACACAGAAATAATATAATGATTGACTTTCCATAACACTCCCTCTCAAGTTGGAGCATAGATGTTAATCATGCCCAACTTGTTACAAATGTAGTCAATCCTAGCTCCATTCAGAGCTTTTGTGAAAATATCTCCTAACTGCTCTCCAGTTTTGATATGTCCTGTTGAGATGATCTGTTGTTGAATCTTTTCACGAACAAAGTGACAATCAATCTCAATATGTTTGGTCCGCTCATGAAATACCGGATTAGAAGCAATATGGAGAGCAGCTTGATTATCACACCACAATTTCGCAGGCAGGGGGGTCTTAAAACCTGTCTCATCTAGTAATTGAAATATCCACATTACCTCACATACTGATTGTGCCATGGCTCTGTATTCGGATTCAGACTAGATCGAGAAACTACACTCGCTTCTTGCTTTTCCAAGACACCAAATTTCCTCCAACAAAACGCAATATCCAAAGAGTTGACCTCCTATCAACCTTAGATCCAGCCAGTCGGCATCGAAAAACATTCAACATTCAAATGCCCATGATTACCATATAACAAACCTCTTCCCGAGCTCCTTCAGATAGCACAAGATTTGTCCCAAGGCTTCCCAATGAGCAACGGTTGGGGAAGACATAAACCGACTTACCACACTAACGGCATAAGCAATGTCAGGACGAGTGACAATAAGGTAGTTCAATTTTCCTACCAATCTCTGTATCTCTCTGGATCTTCAAACAACTCACTAACCCCTGCTAACAGATGTAAATTTGGAGTCATTGGTGAAATACAAGGCTTATCACCTAAATTTCATGTTTCTTACAATAGATCAAGTACATATTTTCTTTGAGACCAGAAAATACCCTACATACTTCTCATAACTTCAATACCCAAAAATACTTTAATAATCCCAAGTCTTTGGTCCAAACTGGTTTGGAGGAAGGTTTTAAGAGATGAAATACCTGCAGAGTCACTCCCAGTGATGATAATGTCATCCACATAGACTACCAGGAGAATTAGACCAGCCTCAGATTGCTTATAAAATACTGAGTGATCACACTTACTCTTTTGCATACCAAATTCCTGTACTGCTTCACTGAATCTCCCAAACCAGGCCCTAGGACTTTGTTTCAAGCCATAAAGAGACTTCCGAAGCCTACAAACTTTACCCAACTCCCCCTGAGCAACAAACCCAGGTGGTTGCTCCATATACACCTCCTCCTGAAGATCACCATGAAGGAAGGCATTCTTGATATCCAATTGGTGCAGGGGCCAATCATATGTAGCTGCTAAAGAGATAAACAAGCGAACAGAAGTAAGTTTAGCTACAGGAGAAAAAGTGTCAGAGTAATCAACCCCATATGTCTGAGCATATCCTTTTGCTACAAGGCGTGCTTTTAATCTAGCCACAGAACCATCAGGATTTACCTTCATCAGAATACCCATTTGCAACCAATAGCTTTCTTACCAGTGGGCAAGGCAACAGCTTCCCATGTACCATTAGCATCTAAAGCCTCCATTTCCTCTTTCATAGCAAAGACACCACCAGGATGAGACAAAGGCCTCACCAACAGTATTAGGGATGGGAATAGAGTCTAAAGAAGTAACAAAACACCGAGAACAAGAAGACAATTGATTATAAGAAACAAAAGAAGAGATAGGGTAAGTACATGAACGTTTACCTTTACGAAGAGCAATGGGTAAGTCTAGATCAGAATCATGATCAGTATGAGTTACAGGATCTCCCAACGAAGTAGCTGGTGGAGGATCTGAGTCAGAAATCTCCAATCTCCTGGAATAAACATGAACAACAGGAGGCCGAGTAGGTCTAGAGACGGAAGAAATAGGCTGTGAGAGAGGACTAGACATTGGTTGGACAGTATATATTAAGATATCATCTTCCTCCCCCTGACTCTCATACACAGATGATTGAGAAAAAAATGGAGTGGACTCAAAAAATGTGACATCTGCAGAAACAAGATAATGATTAAGAGTAGGAGAGAAACAACGGTATCCTTTTTGGATCCGGGAGTACCCAAGGAAGACACATTTGAGAGACTTTGGATCCAATTTAGTAACCTGCGGACGAACATCACGTACAAAACAAGTACAACCAAAAATACGGGGTTCAACGGGAAACAAAGATTTTGTAGGGAACAAAGCAGTATAAGGAATATCCCCATTAAGGACAGAAGAAGGCATACGATTGATCAAAAAACATGCCGTAGAAACTGCATCCGCCCAAAAGTGTTTAGGAACTTTCATCTGAAAAAGAAGAGTACGAGTTACCTCAAGAAGATGCCGATTTTTTCTTTCGGCCACGCCATTTTGGGATGGGGTATCCACACAGGAAGACTGATGAAGAATGCCATTTTGTGTCATATAAGACTGAAATTGTGCTGAAAAATATTCTTTAGCATTGTCACTTCTTAATATGCGCACAGAAATATTAAATTGAGTTTTGATTTCATTACAAAAGGCACAAAAGATAGAAAACAACTCAGAACGATTCTTCATTAAATATAACCAGGTAACACGAGAGTAATCATCAACAAAAGTAACAAAATAACGAAATCCAGCTTTTAGAAGTAATGAACAAGGACCCCAAACATCGAATGAACTAACTCAAAAGGGGATGAAGCCCGTTTATTGACTCTAGACACGTAAGGCAAACGATGATGTTTTGCAACCGACACGACTCACATTCTAGTATCGATAAAGATCAAATCGAGGACACAACTTCTTCATGGTAGACAAAGAAGGATGACCCAATCTACAATGAGCTTCAAGAGGTGTTAAGGTACTGGAGCAAACAAGCGATCGCGGTACATGATTTTCCAGAATGTAGAGACCACTTGACTCATGTCCTCTACCAATAATCTGCTTCGTCGTAAGATCCTGAAACAAACACTGATCAGAAAAAAAGGAAATAGAACAATTTAAGGTACGAGTAAGTTAACTAACATACAGAAGATTAAAAGAGAAATTAGGTAGACACAAAACAGATGACAAATAAATTGACGAAGTCGGATTCGCAGTTCCAGAACCCATGACACAAGAAGTAGAACCATCAGCTAAAGTAACAGTAGAGGAAGTGGGATTAGACTGAAAAGTAGATAGAAGACTAGAATTACCTGTCATGTGATCTGTTGCACCAGAATCAATAACCCATTTGGATGAGGAAGACACAAGGCATGTAGTGGATTTACGACTCGTGATCGCAGATGATAGGGAACTGGTAGTCTTTAGTGATTCCTGATACTGGGAAAACTGTGTAAAATCCTCTGCGGATACCAAAACAGTTTTCTCAGAGGAAGATACTGTAGAATCCTCTGCTGCCATATTTGCCATCTGTGATCGCTGATTTTTCCTCTGAAGTTGCGGACAATTATATTTTGTATGGCCAGGCTCATGACAATAATAACAAATGACTCCTCTTGAGTCCTGATTAGAACTAGCCTCTCCATTACGCTGATTATACATTTGCTGTAATTCCTCCTCTACTTCCTCTTCTATTACCCTGTTGTCCATTTGGATTACGGCTAATAAGAGCACTACTGGCAGGCTGTGAAGATTGGGTACTCTCTGTACGAAGGACCCGTGTGAATGTTTCATGCAAAGAGGAAATCTCAGAACTGGAAAGAATCTGAGATTTAGCAGTCTCATACTCTGAAGGAAGGCCTGCAAGAAAACTCATAACAGCCAGTTGCTCCCGTTGGGCCTGCTGAACTTTCACATCAGAACTAAAAGGCAATAATACATTAAGTTCCTCATATACCCGTTTAAAATCCATAAAATAAGCCGTGAGAGACTTATTCTCTTTCTCAGCACAGTAGAATGCCTTACAAACATCATAAATACGAGAGATATTCCCTTTACGAATCTGAGAAAATCTAAGTAATCCATCAATTCCTTAACAAATTCACAGTGATTAATTAAACTAATTACCTCACTGTGAATCGAGTTCCGAAGCTGCAAAAACAACCGAGCATTCTCCCTTAGCCAAGTTTGTTGTGTATCATCAGTAGGTGGATCTTTAGTAAGGTGATCATCCTTATCAATGCTACGCAAATAGACCCTAACAGTCTTACTCCACTCCAGATAATTTGAACCATTAAGTTTGTGTTCCGTAATCTTAGTCATCATCGGAATCACATCAGAAATAACATTCTTATTGTCTGCCATTTGTTGAGACAAAGAAAACTAACCGAAACGCTAATCCAAAGTGCTGACAGCAACAAAATAATCCAAAATCACAAATCAAGCAAATACCGAAATAGGATCTGAGAGCCAAACCTCAGAAGTCCTTTAATGGTGTACTGGATCAGGCAACAGCACACAGTGGTGGAATGAGGGGATTGAGGCGACGCTGGCAATGTTGATCGGAGTCGAAACGGCCGGTTGGCGGCCAAGGTCTCTCCTGAGCTGGGTGGTGAGGGCAAATAATCACCCTAGATAGATGACCTGCTCTGATACCATGTAGAAAGAGATGATTCTCATATATATTTCAATTAATCTGTACATGGGTATTTATATACAATTGATTCCTATAATTGTGTTATACTAATTAGGAAGAAATCCTAAATAAGAAATCCTAAATAGGAATACAGAATACAGAATATACACAGAAATAATATAATGATTGACTTTCCATAACAAACTTCAATTATGTATCAGGTTATTTTTATATTTACCCAAATTTCAATTCCCCTGCGGCGCATCCCCCTCCCCCACCCCCCAACACAAACACATTTTTCCTTTGAGCTATCGAAATAGTTTTATTCTGGTTCATCGGAAATCAGACTATTGTTTATTTTTATTGCTGTAAAGATGTTCCCAAAGAGAGAGGAGAAGTTCCACTCAACTTGATTGATTTATTGGAAGTTTGAAGATAAGGATACTAATAGAGATGTTCCTTACATTCTGCAGTGAGATGTTCCTTATGTTCGAGTTGATTGGCTGAATCTGGTGACAAGGATAATTAACCAGACTAATTCTTGAGCATTTCTTAGGGTCATGGAAGATTTATGAGTAGTGGCATTAGCTTTTGTTCTGTTGCCCGAGGGGTGAGAGTTTATGCAATCTGTCAATATGTGGTATAATGGCAATGACGGCCATATTTTATTTACGAGAAACAGTGAGGAAAATCATCAAAGTGATACAATATGCAATCTGGGCATGGGACTGTTCTGGTGGTTGGTTTAAGCAAGTTTGCCATGGAATGTCATGGTTAGTCATTTCATATTTATCTTTCTAGTTATTGGAAGATCTGTGCTTCAAATAAAGTTTTTGATCTTCACTGCAAACAAGTATACTTAAAAAAAAAAATTGAATCCAGATCATGCTTGGTTTGCATCCCCTTTATTTTTATGTCAATGTTACATCTCGTCCTATGTTTCTGCAGTACACAGTCAAGAACTTGCAGTTTGCTCTGACAGTTGAACTGGACAATGTAAAGAAACAGCAGAAACTATCATGGGCTCAGCAAAAGCGGCAAGCAGGGCTGCCTACCATCCCCTCAAGTTTTGAGGAAGAGTGGGAGACAAATCCGTTCTTGCGTGTGGATCTTCCAGATCTTCAGGTTTGCTTTCCTTTGACACGATTTTGCATTATAATTGTGTTAAAATATTTTACCATGTGAATCTTCTGTGGGGAAATTTACATGGCACACTGGATATATAACTGGAATTGTAGCCATTTTTTGTTTTGTTATATTTTATTACTTCCTGTGCTTTTTACTTGCTCCTGCATAACTGCTGTAGCATGGTTTCTAGAGTGTGTCATGTGCATCACAGCGTTTATTATACGACGCTTTCTTTCAATCACAGGCAAGGGTGGGTTGCAAGTCTCCAGTAGAAACTCTTCAGAAGACAAGGCAGTTGAAGGACAACTGGAGAGGCTAGATTAATATGCTTCATTTTCCTTTTTCTTTCACCGAGCGCACCAGAAAATGAAAAGTTGGTAGCTGTATGAAATTTAGATTATGGCAATATGTTGCTTTGCTTGGATTGCAGTCTTAAGTTGACATGTATTCCCGCCAGCGCTGCTTGAGGAGGAGTCGGTGACTACCTGCAGATACTTCCATGTTTTTCACATGGAATGACTTGAAAGACTTTTGAATAATTTCTCTCTCTCTCTCTCTCTTTAGCAATTGAAGTTGGTTACAGTTGCGGGGTTAAGCTCACAAAACAGAAAACAGTAAAATCTAGTTGAAACTGTATCATCCTCTCTTATATGAGGATATGCTTGCGAGTTCTGGATGGTAAATATCTTTCAATAATCTGTCATCTTTCGTTAGAAAATCCCATTTTTAAGCAAATTGAACCTTGTTTAGCTGGGTTGGCTTGGGTTGGGACGCTATTAGGGAGTATACCAAGCAGGGGTCTGAAGACATCGGTCTTTGATAATTCATTTCGTGACGGCAACATTCTTGCAGCTGTATTTGAATATTGTTGAGGGCATAAGAGAACAGCATGACTCAAATATAAAATACAGAAAAGGCGATGACCTTGGTGTGCAAATAGCTAAAATAATAATGGAGATGAAAATATCCAAGGCTAACCATTTCTGTCACGAATTTTGTTGTTCCCGGTTCATCTGGGACAAAAACTAACTCATTAAAGAAAGGAGTTTGATGGAAACACGATGGCATTTCTGTCCCTTTGGCATTGACCTTTTCCCTCCACTTGCAATTTGCTGGAAGATATGATCTCAAATCCATTTACAGCTTTATGTGTTTGACCTCTCAAGTCTAAACCATTTGTTGGATCTCTCCGAAGGGCTTAATTATGGTTGTATCTTCTACTTGAGGGAACTTTTGGATCTTTCTCCATCGCTTTGTTAGAAGGGAAACTTTTTCTGCGAACACCTGTTCATACTGTCATCAAGGTCGATACAGAAGTCCTTTACTTTCTCAGGTAATACTTTTACTTCACGTGAGTTTTGATGGAACTTCTTTTTCTCGTAGCTAGACAATACCTTTCTCAAATTTCCCCTCTTTTACTTCCATGTTTAATAACTGCTGTGTTCCTTTATGTTCCTCTCACAGGAAGATCAAAGGTCAATGGACTCGTGGGACATCTTCCATTTTCCACTAGGTGAAGATTTAGAAATTATTTAAGGTGGAAGTGCAGAAACTGACATCAGGCTCCCATATTGGTGCGTCCATTTGTTCTTCGGAAGCAACTAGTAGTGATAGTGCCGCTAAAAGTAGCATTATTAATTCAAAAATCCAGTTTCCTTCTCTCGGCATGTTCCAATCGCCCCCTTTCTCTTTTGTTGGAGTATGCTGGTATGAATCCAAGCCAGCCCTCAAGCCAACAAGAACAAGCCAATAACAATTTGATACTCAATGGAACTTACACTCAAACCCAGTTTCCTAATTCTATTGGTAATCATAGCACCACCAATAGTTCTAGTGCTGGCGAGGTTTCTATTCAGATTATTGAATCTGGAGAAGGCGACCACCTCAGGCAAAGGACTAATGAACAGAATGATGCAATATTAGATAATGAAGCAGATGTTGACACTGCAGATGTAGCTGATGAGAGGCTTGCTTCTCCTCCTGCATAAGCTCCCCATTCGGACAGCAGACACTTTGTTGAGGGTGTTGTTTGGGATGGGCCGGATTCTTCTTTCCAGGGTATTGACATGCAACTTTTTACCGGATGGATTGAGTATATTCTTCCATTCTTATTGCCATTTCTGGTTGTCTTCATCCGTCAACACTTGCAAGGTAGGTTTTACCAAGTTACTCCTTTCTTAAGAGGTTTCTGTTCAACTGTAAATGGTACAGCAATTCATGTTCACTTGCAGAATCAAGTTCGAAGTTGGCATATGATGGTTTGGAAATTGAGTCCATCTCATAATTCAAAGAAACTTATCAAATACTGTATATCAATTTAATACTCATGACTCACAGTGTATTCATGCAAGATATCTTCTTTTTTACTTTTGGACTTGAAGCACAAAAACGCAGCTCTAGTTATGGTAGCATATTAGATTCTAAAAACGCATACAATCGTATCTTGAATCAGATAGACATTTGTTCTATGTTTAGGAGAGTTCATTAAAAAGAAAATGAGAAAAATATTAAATGGTGCTGGGTTAATGTAACTTCTACTGAAGTTATTTGGGTTTTTTTTATTTTTTATTTTTTTAATGCCAATACAAGGAAGAAGTAAGAGTTACGAAAGAATGTGATTCTGAGGGTTTACATCTGTTTGTAAACTTAAATTAGGAGACACTTCATTCTTTCCCCTTTCATTATGGCACCTTGGCAGACTTTTTTATTCTATTGATAGTTGAGAGACTAATAAATTTTCATCGTTAGGGTAAGTGCTTATTTAGATTCCGGGGATTAAAATTTGCAGTATAACCTTGGCAAACTTTTCACTGAAGAAGTTATCTGTTAAATTTTGGGATGCAATTGAATTATTTGTCTGGTCTTTTTTCTTATTTATTTCCTGACTAGTAAGTAATCATTCAGTTTGTTTTAGCTAATATGGCTATATACTCTTTTTTGCAAAATTTATTTTAGCTCTTATGGCAGATAATATGCAAGTCATGGAGAAAAGTAATCTAGTATTTAGACATGGTGTGACAAATAATATACGCAACACGCACAGAGAGATTAGAATAAAAAACTTGGAAAGAGAAAAATAAGGCAAAAGGAATTTTATGTATTACAGTAATGTACCCATGCACAAGAAGAGCAGTCAGCAATATTTCTCTACTAAGGAGAAGGTTACAAGTGCCTTTTCATATTAAGAGTGGATTTTTCCTCTTTGTGCTAGGGATAGGAGAACCCTGGGATTACAAAATAAACCTCCATTTAGTGTTCAGTACCTTCTCAACACATGGTTCATGTTTTGTTGACCAATCAAAATCCTTGGTTGCAAGGGAGTACGTGTATGCTCAGTAGAATTTAGAATGTAAATTCAGTTCTTTCTTTGTGATTGGTCAACTTTATTGTTACCCAAATATGAGCTGAGGAAGGCAGAGGTGCATAGCTCACTTGATCATTTCCTGCTGACATGTTGGGCTTTTGTGTATATATGTAGGAATTTTACCTATTATCTGACTGACGCAGGGCTTATTTAACTCTAAGGACAAAATATTTGTTTATGATACTAAATGTAAGGTAGGAACAAACAAAAAAAATAATAAATGCAATACTGATAAGATTTAAGAACAATGACTAAGCCATAAGGCCTACTCTCATCCTATTAGACCTTTATTAACATTGATTTTAGAGTACTGATTATCCTAGCATATCTGGTTCTACTACTTCCCTTTTTTCTTTCGTGGATTATAGGATTGCTGTTCTAGTTAGGGACATTATTTCCTGATACTTGCAGGTTTTGCTGTTGTAACTGGGATTACAGCTTTGTTGTTTAAGTCAAATGATATTCTTCAAAACAGACGGCACTGAAGGTGCTCTAGTGTGTGGTCCATTTATATAAGTTCCTTCTCCCAGTCCCACTTCAAACAAAAAATGATAAAAAGAGAAGATTAATAATTGTTGGTTTCTGCAGGGAGAGAGAAAAATCTCTGTTCTTGCTCTAATCTCCATAGTTTTCCTGCTTTACGTGGTTGGTCTTTACTGTTGGGATAGAAATGATGATCTTTTGCCTCCAATGATCATGCTTCCTCCAAATGTAATACCACATTTTTTGGCATGCTACATTCATCGTTGTAATAAATGGTATGGATTTGAGCAGTCCTTATCAGTTTATTTGGATTTATCATTATATAAAATTGTTACAGTGATGAGATACATGCATGTAGAAGTTGAGCAAACACAGCTACAATGTACACGTATGGATGTTACTTGTAAAAGAACTAAGAAATTTTGGAATAAGAATTCTGATCTTTATTGCCCCAGAAATCAAAGATATATAAAAAATTACAGCTAACAAATAGGTCCCTAATCAAGCTAAACTATCAAAATTGTATCAGAATCATACAATAAAAGGTAAGAACAGATATGTACACAAAAATTTCCTAAACAAATGTCCTAAATAAATGCAAAATAAGTGGCAGCTAACAGCTGCCTTTCCAATAGATGAATCCAAAGAGAGATTGAGTGTCTTGTTTCTTGCTGCATTATGATATTTATGACTTTTTTCTGAAGCTATTTTGATAGAGCTTCCCCCCCTCCCCCCCACCACCCCCCCCCAACCCCCCAACAACAACCCTCCCTACCCCTCCCTTCCCCTCACCCAATTTCTTTCTCACTTTCTCTAAGCTGAAGAAATTCATTAAAAAGAGGAAGGAAAATCAAAACACAGCAGGATGCTTAAAGCTATTTGATAGCTTTCTCATACCATATAGGTCTAGTTATTATAGATTTCATCATTCTTGTCAGCTTTTCCATTCAAGTACTGCCATCTTAAAAAAAAAAAAAAGAAGAATTCATTTGCCCCTGACAACTACAATTATTCTTCTGATTGCACATAAGGTTCCATTATTTCGCTCTCATTTTGGTTCAATTAGCCTACTGCAGTGTTGCATGCCCGATTCTGTTCATCATGTTCTTTTCTATGTTACTGATTGCTAAATTTTACTACTCACAGATATATTGGTGCAACAGGCAGCAATGGCTTTCAAGTGTCTACTGCTAATTTATTAGAAGAATGGTGGAACCTCAATTATCACCGGCAGGTAAGTAATGCTGGTCTACAAAATAAGCTTTAAGTACTCCATGCAACTGCAAGATTATTTTTCTAATTTTTGCTGAAGCCACTAACTTTTGTCATATGGTTACAAGGGTCAGATGCTAACCTTGGTTGAATATATGCTGCTGTTATATCGTGCCTTAATGCCAACGCCTGTCTGGTATATATTCTTCTTAAACAAAGAATATGGAAACCTTTTTTCATCACTGATTACAGGGCTGTATTTAACTTTCAAGATCACTACTTTTGTTGAGAAGGTAAATTTGTTTTTATTCTTTGTGATTGTCTGTGGGGTTTCCCAATCTTTTAATTTTGTCTTCAGAACAATAAATTACTTCATAACTCTTAATTTGTGTTGTTCATGCATAGGTTAAATCCTTCATTGCAGCCTTAAAGGCACTATCACGAAAAGAAGTTCCTTGTGGATCATATGCAACTGTGGAACAGGTATGTGGGTCATTCAGGCTTCTACCTTCCCCCTTGGCTTTACAGGGTAGGTAGGAAGGCTTTAAATTACATGTAAGCTGTTTCAATTATTCTGTTACATCATGGTTAAGATCAGTTTCTTTCTTTGTGCTGCATGTTATCATTTCTTATTAAGGTTGATTGCTGTAAGTGGAAACTCCTAGGTCAGCGACCATTCCATTCCTCTTTTTTTTTTTTTTCCTTGGCAGTTCGTATTTTTTTTTTAATAGAAACTCAAATCATTTGGGTTTCCCTCATGCTTTAGTAATCATAACCTGATGGAGCTTCTTAAAGTGAAAAACTTCACTGACTCAACAAATTAAAGTGATGCTCCTATTTTTTTCCCAACTTCAAACAATTCAGAATAGAGACAATGCTGATCCACCTTGCAAGCCAATTTGCAAAAAACTTAAATTCTGGTGTATCATCACAGCCAATGGCTTAATAAGTCACAATGCTGACATGTATTTGCTAGAATTGATGTGCTTATTGTGCATGTCTCTCGATGGGCCAAAAAAAAAAAAATTGAAAGTTGCTTATGCATCCAAATTTTGGGAAAGAGTTTTTGAGCAACCTGTCCACTTATTCAGTATCATTCCTGAAGGAGCGATCAGCATTGCTGATGTTGGTATGGATTCATGGATGTTATGTATGTTGCATACCTTGTAATAAGATAATAGTAATACCCTAGTCAGATGTGTTCATTTTAGGTTGGTTTTTGTTTCTTGTGGCTGAAGTTATTGTAATTGCTAGGTTGGAAATGGAATTGTTCTGTACAGGAAGTGGTATTAGGTTATAAGTGCAGATTGGTGTTATGGTGAGGGAATACACATTTCAGAATGTTTAGCTTGATACCATCTCTGAATATTAGCGCTCATTCTCTGTTTTGTTTGAGAAGGCTGTCGGTTGTCTATTGATGGTAATGTTATACATTAACATTCATATCGACTGTCTTATTTTGTATATAAGCATCTGAAATACTAAACCTGTGAAGTACAATGCATGTTTGTATTAGATTATTTTGCTTCACATCAAGTCAGGTGATCTTTGTGCCATTTGCCAGGAAAAGATGCATGCTTCAATTTTGTTGCTTTGCAAACGCTTCTTCTGTGAGGACTGTGTTTCTGAATGATGAGTTTTGTAGCTTCTGTTATGAATTAAATGCTCAAAGTGCTGTAAGAGAATATTGAAATGCTTGTTTCTTGTTTGATATGGAATTGTTCATTGTATTTATGCATTTGATACCATCAGAAATTTTTCAAGAAGTAAATGGCACACAACCTATCAACTGTTGCAAGCATAATTATCATGTAATTGTTATTAAATGGTCATAACTAATGAAGTTCTCTGCATAATTGACTTGGCTCAGCTTAGCCTAAAACTTTGCAATTTGTTAGAGATCTGCATATTACAGCTATTTTACAATGTAAAGTATGTGTATATTCATCCTAGTCTCCCGACAATGTGGCTATTACTTGTTTTCCAGGTTTGAGAGAGAATGGACGTGCCCGATGTGCCGGGCTGTGGTCAAACCTGCAGATTTGAGGTCATTTGGGGATGGCTCAACGAGTTTGTTCTTCCAGTTGTTCTAAAATATATTCTTTCAGTTATATAGCTCGGAGTTTGCTGCACTGCTTACCAAGAAGTTTCAGTTTAATTGCTTAATACACCGGCAAGTAGTGAAAATATTATAGGTTCTCATCTTTGGTCTGGCCAGATATTTCTACCAAAGTTACGAACAAAACTTATATATATATATATATATAACGTGTTGACATAGTGTGCTCGCTAGGTTTCTGCATCCAATGTCTTTTGGGCTAGTCAAAAAGAATTGGGCAAGTCAGATTTACTCTCTCCCCCATCTGTGTATTTCTATAACATCTGCCGTTTTTGGTGTATAACTTACTTTCTCTCATGCATTTCTTAAAACAGAAGAAACAAATTAAAGTTACAGACGAATAAAAACGGTCATAACAGTAGTAAACATTATAAGGGCCAAGTTATAGTCATATGTGGTCTAGATAGGAGAGATATTGACCGTAACAGGTACTGTACCAAACAATATACAATAAATGTGTTTTGTTTCAGTTATTTACCGAAGGGTGCGACTAGAGTTGACCTGGAAAGCTGCTGCACCAAGACGCTATTATGAGTAGTGTGCTAACGTGAAGACTCAAATAAAAATAGGGCACCATTGTAACTGCATCAAGACGCTAATATTACTAGCGTCCATGGTGGTGTGACGTACTCTATGCACAGCTTTTGTCAGCCATGCAGGTGCAGGTGTCAACAGCAAGACGCTAATATGATTAGCGTTCGTATGTCTTAGAAAATTCCATTCCACACCTTGCTAGCAAAATGCTAATGATAATAGTATCCTGCTGGATTTGAATTTTTTCTTTAATGCCCATTTATTTTTTTTTATACACATATTTTTTGAGTAGTAATATAACATTTATGAAATGTAATTGTGTTTATACATTGTAAAAAAATTATAGATGAACAGATTAAAATATATTTATGTTAAAAATAATAAAGACGTATTATCCTATTGAAAACTTTTTGTTTATTTTGTAAAAATATGTATTTGAATTTGTTTTTTAATGCCCATTTATTTTTTTAATACCCATTTATTTTTTGACTAGTAGTATAACATTTGTGAAATGTAATTGTGATTATATATTATAAAAAAAACAATAGATTTACAGATTTTAAAAGAAAATTATGTTAAATATTTTTTTTTATAAATTGAAAAAAATTCTTAGTTTATAGATTAAAAATATTAATGTATAATATTTGAATCAGTATGTTTTATTCATCTTAATGGTGACTTTTTTTGGTTTATTTTTTCAAAACATATTTTTAGATTTGTAGATTTAAAACTATGTTAGTTTTATACATTACAAAATATTAAAGTATAAAATTTATATTGTAAATATTTTTTTTTAATATATGTTAGTTTGATAGATAAAAAAAACATATTAAATTATAATATTTTTATCAGCATATTGGGTAAGCAATAAACAAAAATTATAGATATAAAATACAAAAAAGAAGATATAAATTGAGACAAGTATATAAATTAGCATAACATTTAAAAATATAATATAATAAAAGAAAATTAAAAGTTTTAGCATAACAAATATAAAATAAGACAAGTATGAAAAAAAGTCAAGTGCCACAGCCAGGTCTCCTTATATGTCGCCTCAGTCAAAGAACTCGATGTTGTCCCCCTTCTTCCTGATCTTGTGGATCACCTTGTGTATCTTGTGATTGGGTAGGTTGTCCTTTTTATCGTCTTGATGATTCCCCGCCTGTAGTATAATGCATAGCACTTTGATCATAGTGTCAAAATAGTACCAGACCAGAAGAAATATGGCCTAAGGCACTAAACTGATACAGTGCAAAGTATTATTCTGAATCATGTCCACCAAATTGAGTCGAAGCATAATGTGATGGCCCAATGCTAGATGGTCTGCCAAAAGGAGCAAATAAGTCATTGAAAGGTGTTTGCAGCTGTTGACTCTTAATGAAGTCGAATGTGGTACCACTTCGTATTTGAGATTGAAAGGGCATCCATGTTGCTGTTGGGCTAGGCATTGATAGTCCAGACCCAACTAGTGTACTGTGTTGGGATAGTCTCTAAATATGATTAGAATATTGTGGACAGACTAGGATCAGATAGTACAAGCAGCAAGGGAGCTAGATCAGAAGGATTAGGCTCAGAATATGGGTAGTAAGGGGGGAATGCGACAGGTGGGGGCAAAACATCACCAAACGGAGAGGATGGACAATGTGGCTATTGTCAACGTCGAGCAGGACATGATCGACGTCGTCTATGTGAGGGCTCAGGCTACTAGACGAGTTGGTCCTCTTCCAATTCTTCTATAAAAGTTGCTGGTTGAGGTGCGGGCTAAGGAGGTGGCATCTGGCAAAGTTGACTTTCTTGCTTTAGAGCATTCATCATACTCCTCAGTGTACGCTTAACTTGTGCCACATTTTCAATTAATGGATTCTCTAATTTTAACAAACAATCATCGATTTCGTCCTTCTGTAAATATAAACATACATGTATTAAATTATATTTAGCATTAAAAATTATATAATATGAATAACAATAAGTAATAAGTGTTGTAAATCATTAGATTTATGATGGTACATGAGTTATTACTTCAGTAATCTGTCGAACTCTACTCCACCTATTAGTTGAAAAGAAAAATATTGATGTAATGTAATAAAATTCAATTTGTTAATTGCTTAATGGAAAGAAAATAAAAATGTAGGGATATACCTAGCACCAAGTGGTGCATCATCCAATGTTGATGGATCTCTTAATGATAGAGAGATTATTTTAAATCTCTGTCAAGCCCATATCTAAAAATGAATAGTGGCCCTAAAATCTCCTTCGTTTCAGTGACTGCAACACGATATAGCTCTTGATAAAGGAAGGCTAACCATGCACCCCCCCCAACAGTATATTGCAACTTCCCTCAAGTCTTCTAAAAGGGTTAGGAAGACCAAATTCACACGTGAGTTTGTTTTATCTGGAAATATAGAACCAATAAAGCGTAATATATATGCTCTTGCATGGTGTAACACTATTAAGTCATCTGCATGATGTGGAATGTCTCCAAACTCATCAGCTAGCCATGATAATTTTAGTATATGTCCTCTTATCATACCTTGGAGTGGTTTAGCTCCCAACAATATCTCACAAAGTGCTGGCTAGTTGGCCCTTGACATCCTAATTACAGGAGGACCATCTACTGGAAAATCAGAATAATGCCAACATCCTGGAGAGTAATTGTACACTCACCAATTAGCATCATAAATGTATGGGTCTCCGGTCGCCATCGCTCTACAGAGGCACTAATTAGGTGCCAGTCAAGTGAAAAAAATCTAAGTTGGGCAATACCAATAAATCCAAACTCTCGGATATGAGGAATTATTCAGTTGTTAATGTTAGAATGCAAGATGTTCCCCTGCCTTCTGCAGGTAAGCACTTTATGTTCAATTATACCATTCCAAATCCCTTTAGAATGGTGTTAAGGCTAGAGTCACAGGAGCTATGGATCAATCGGCCATGGCATAATGTAATTTCTTCTTTGTTGTTGTCTAGCCATGCCGATTCGTTATGGCAAATATACATATTTAAAGTGTATTTTCACAACTACAACAATGCACATATGTCTCTTGTACATGAATTAATACATGAATTGCAATAAAAACAAGTATTACAGTAATTATACTAATTAATATTTTTTTCATTCATGCATTAATTATAAGTCTGCAATACATAGTAAATACAAAGATATAAGTAAAACATTGTTTAGTACATAAACAAAATATATGCATACTGTTCATAACATTACAACTAACTAGGTCATCCTGACTATTTTATTCACTGGACATGATCTAATTAGCTCGTTATAAAGGTCTTTCTCCAATTTTAAGTCAATTTTAGGTAACATTGACTTCACCAGAGAATGTTTATTACTATCACACATATGTATACCGCTCGACCGACACATAGTCCTTGTGGCGACGCAACTAGCATACTCTTTCACAAAGCCTTTAAGTAGTAGTAAATATGATGGGGTATTGTTAGCTTTCAATTTTCGCTAGAGGCGATCAAGTATACCCTTATTGTGAACACAACTAAAAACTGACCTCAAACCCAAATATCTAGGTTTATCTATTAATAGCTCTCCTTCCTATATAATTTGTTGAATTAGCCCGTTAACCCTTATCATATGCCTCACAAGGCAAAGTAGGTAATCCCCTGTAGTTGAGATTGTTACTTCTATAGGTAGATTAATCAAATTCTTAATCATAACATGTACTCTTTTTCGTTAATGTCAACTAACAATCCCTTTTGGAGTGAGCATTATATAAGCCATGATTTTATCTAACACAAAAACAAAAAGAAGCGCAAATAAATAAATAAGAAACACATAATAATGCAACCAGTGTGTTCAATTATGTAATAAATGGAGCTCTTTACCGTAAGGATGAAATAAAATAAAACAAGTAACGATATATGGGTGAGTTGAGAGAAATTACAAAGTGGGAGTGGAAGACCATCTAACACACCGTGCAGAGTCGGGACGCTATTCTTATCATCATCCATGAAGGGATGCAGTGATTCCCTTTTGCTCAGTCACATTAAGTAAATATCATGAGCAGTTATGGTAGTGATATTCGTTGCTAGCTGATGATGGTGGCAACTTAGGGGCTTAAATTGAAAATTTAAGTCAAGGCGCTAATATCCTTCAACAAGCAACAAATATCACTACCATGACTACCATTGATATCCTTAATGTGACATGGATCCTTGCCTTGACACTGAGAATAATAACGTCTCGGCTCTACACGATGTTACAAACATCGTTATGCTCAGTGTAAGGATGCTACTTGTCCTAAGCAACTCATCAATTGTCTCACCCATACCCCTCTCTCGTTAATTGTTTTATTTTAATTCATCCTTACAGTAAATAACTCCTTTTAATTCTAAAAAATATAATTGCAAAACAAATACATCAAAAGGCAACAATATATATTTAAAATTGCATTACATTTATCTTACACTGATAATATATAAAGATTAAGTTAACATTGAACTGTACTAAACCTAGCAACACGACGGTAAGCAATGTGGGAGATAATGTACAAAATGACTATCGTCACCGTTACTAAAATCAGAAATCTCATCATCTTTTAATTTTAAGGTGGCTTCAAGTATTCTATTAACTTCATTCATATTTATGAATGACATTCGTTGTTTGTGAAATAGTTCAAAACGATTATTCATTATTTCATTCTCAGCACACAATAGTGCTTTAAGTTTCTGGATACCTTAGATTAAATTCCTTTCTACCTCAGCTGATCGAACCTTTGGGATGGGTAAATCATGAAATCTACAGTATGCTTCTAGTTCACAACGTGTGTCCCATAAGCTCTTCCATTCATCCAAAATTTGAAATATTCTTTGAATGCTTGCCTACACTATAAGAAAAATTTTAATTTGTGACAGAAAAATCCGTTACAAAATTGGATTTGTGACGGATTTATGACGGAAAAATTGACGTCACTAAAAATTTTGCTTGTCACAAATTTTTAGTGACGAACAAGAAAATTCCATCACATATTTGTGATGGAACATCTGTTAAAATTTGTAATGGAATTCATTCGTTCATCACAAAATGTTGATC
The DNA here is from genome assembly GCF_030052815.1 of Hevea brasiliensis. Taxonomy (NCBI): domain Eukaryota; kingdom Viridiplantae; phylum Streptophyta; class Magnoliopsida; order Malpighiales; family Euphorbiaceae; genus Hevea; species Hevea brasiliensis. The sequence continues at coordinate 91,490,722 of NC_079506.1, forward strand.
GGTCAAAGCACGAATCCATCACAAAATTGAGACGAATTAGTGACGACAAGTCCATCACAAAATATTATCCGTCACACATTGTTTTGACTATTTTATTTTTTGATAAAAAGCTTTCCGTTATAAAATTGTGAGGATCACTCCGTCACAAATTTGTAATTGATCAGTCTGTTGCAAATTTGTGACAGATTATTATTAGTCACAAAATTAATTTTTTCTATTTTTTTGATATTCTAATTTTTTAATAATGAACAAATAATATTGAATTAAGAATTATTATATTTATATAATTACTAATGAGCATAAATAAATATAATAATCAAATTTATAATAATTAGTAAATAAAAATACCATATATTATATAAAAGTATAAAGTTAATCGTATAAGTTCAGTTAGCAAATGTGTATAAATAATATCAAGCTGCAGATTTGGTGTGCTCTGATCATGGGGATCAACAAAATCACTTGAAGGGCGAGATGATGACACCATTTGCCTCATCATACATCTCATCTCCTTATGCATAGAGTGAGATTACTCTTCACTCTGTTGCTTGAGGCGCAATACCTCCTTCTTAACACATTGCTAGAGAATTCACTCTTGATTTTCTCTCATACGTACAATCTCCTTCTCAAGCATTCTAATGCGCTCATCAGCAACATGATTTGTCACCGTAGCTGTCCTATGTGAAGTGGCAGAGCTACTGAATAAGTCTAGGTACAAAGTTGAAGTATGAGAGTCCAAACCGTACACATGCCGCTTCACTTTCCACCTACAATAGCCAAGTATAGACGATTCATATTGACTGAGATCTCTTATGAATCGTCATTCTGTGAGTTCAAAGTAGTATCAGCAGTAGTAGCAGCCACCATAGCCTCCATTTGATCCTGTATATAATTATTAGAGTTAATAATTAATTACAAGTAATAATGAAACTAGGAAAATGAAATTTACAAATGAGCAATGAGGAGACCAAAAATTGTAAATTATACATATAAAAATGAATCACATGGAGATACAGAAACTAATTTCCATTGCCCAATAATAACATGATCTCCTTCTTTCAAACGGAAACATGGAGATATGTGTGCTGGAATAACTGAATGTCTCTTCTCATATCTACGAAAAAGAAGAGAGAAATACGATTATTCTTCCATATAAGTAATGAAAGGAATTAAGGAAAATGACATCATCAAAAGCAATGTTGGAATATATATGCCTTTGGTATTTATTTATAAAATGAAGGTAATTCCGACGGATGATAATGGTCCTTATCCTCATCATCTTGGCACTGTGGCAAGTTCTAGCTAAGATACGAACCCTAATGGACACAGTTCCAGTGAAGGAGCATTTCTTATCAATATAAGTTCCTGTAAGAAACATATTTCAAGCATTGAATCAGCAAACATCATATTTTGTTTTATTTTTTTTTACTGTGGAGAAGCACATAAAGAACATAGCAATTACATGAACAAAAAGGCAATGATGGACTTGACATGAAAGCTCAGAAAACCTGAAGCACTAAGACCCATCAATGAATGGACTTTTTTATTATTATTTTTTAAGAAAAAAATATGCCATGTATCTAACACATGGCTTACCTTGGATGTAGGAGCATGATCCACTCCTAAGTTATTTAATTATTAACCTATGCATATTATGTTATCAAATTGTTTCTCTTTTCTAGATCACACAATGAGAATTAGTTGAATAAATACAATATTTATATTACTTACAGCCCATATAAACATGAACAATTAATACACACACACACATAAATTTAAGGTAGGATACTATTGCTAGGTCACTTTTATAATTTAATATTATCTTTTCCTAAATATTTGTCTTTGAACTTTAAGAATTAAGATTGGAAAATTACTCCTGACCCAAGGCAATATCTTTTTTGCACAGAAACCAAATAATTCAATGGATACAAAAGCAAACTACTGTCATCTATAACTTTGGATAGACACATCCATCCCCTATTTTTTGCCCCTCAATTGAACATTCACTGAACAAAACTATATTATTAGTCAATTTTAAAGTGCCTTGATTTAATCATGTATACAATAATCTGATTATAGAGCATAACTTGACTAAATGACAACTCAACCTATGCTTGCTAAATCTCTACACCTCAACTGGAGCCATACAGAAATTGAAATGCAGAATCTTATTTACTACCTAAAAGCAAATAATTTCATGGGAAGCTATATTTCAAAACCGAATGTGAAGTATCATACAGAAAATTATGCAATGCACATACACTAATGATGGTAAATCAGGCATTAAAAATTCCAAGTAAAAAGCACAATGAAAATGTGCATTAATTAATCACTTCTTCTGAAGCCAAAGAAATAGTTGAAAATGAACCAATAGAGGTTGGATTTATTCCAATGGGTTCAAGAACAAACTACCAAATTAGATCATAAAGTGAAGATTTAAAACTGAAATTTAATTAGATGAAATATTACAATGGAAGCCCGAGAAGAGATGAAAGATTACTTTTTTCCCACCTATAAATACATTCAAAGCCCAAGAATAGATGAACCAATAGTAGTACCCAGAATTGGTGCATATACATATAAATGAGAGCATAATAACCGCACCTTCAATAGCTTCTTTGGGAGTCTTAAAACCAAACCTGACGCTTTTCCAGAATCGATTTCCACCCTTTCCAGTTTTCTTTCCCTTCCTAGATTTCTTTGAATTGTGAAAAAAAGTCAAAAAATAGAAAACAAAATTAAAAACCAAACAACAGAACCATATTAAAGGAGATGTTATATATATATTTTTTAATCTTATTTTACCATAGAAACACTTCGGGTTGCTTCAAAAATGCCTTCTCAGTCTACAATAAAGAATAAACAGAGAAGATAGTAAGATCCAAAACGCTGCGTAATTTAAAAAAAAAACGGCGAAGGAATGGAAAGCAAAAGGCTCTGAATGGAACCTGCTCCACCATAATTGAAAGCTCTTTCTCAGGGAAGCTGTTGAAGCAGAAGCGACAGTAAGAGAGGCACGAGACACAGAAGGAGAGATTTTTCAGTCGCTAGATACAACACCCATAACCTTAGATTTGGTCATATGTAATGTAACTGATGAAAATGGGCTTTTAATTGGCTATGGATGGGCCGCCCTTGCACAACCATTTTCGATGAGAAAAAATATTCTTAGATTTTTTTTTTTTATTTTCTATTTTAAAGAAAATTTGAAATTAAATTGAAACCGGGAAAATGGCCATTTTCAAAGGAAAATTATATCTTAGATCTATTAGAGTATGGGTGTACGGCTCTGGTTTTGTTCGGATCTACCTAAAAATTAGAATTGAATTAAAATTTTGATATGATTTTAGTTTAATTTTTTATTATTTTGGTTTTCAATTTGATATGATTTTCGATTCTTTAATTTTGGTTCAGTTTAGTAGAGTTTCGGTTCAATTCTCGATTCTTGAAATAATTTTATATAATTATTTTATTAAAAAGTCATATTTAAATTAGTATTTAAATTTTAAATAGGACCATTAATACATAATACATCATATAATATATTTTTTAACTATTCTTAAATTGTATAATCTTTAATTATAAAGTGCATATATAGTTTATGATTAAATATATTAAATAATATTATAGTATAAGCATAATATAATGTATATTTTAACTATTTATTAATTATGTAGTATTTAATTATAAGATATAAATATAATCATGAATTAATCTATATATAGTATAATAGTACATTTATAATTAAGAAGTATAAGGTAATTTGATGCATTTATAACCAAAATTATTAAAAAAATATAGAGAAATGAAATATAATATTAGGTTATATTTAGTTCATATATATATAAAAAATTATCTTGAAAATATATAATATATCTAAAAAACATATAAAATATATATATATAAATTCAGTTCTCGATTCGGTGCGTTTTTGGTGTGTTTTTAATACGGTTTCTATTTCGTTCTTAGTGAAGAACCATAACCAAATCAAAATATTAAAATAAATTTAAATCAATACAGTTCCTATCGATTCAATACGATTTTTCATTTTTATTTGGGACCTTTAAAAATCATGCAGAGCCTTAATTAGGACTTTAATTAGAAAAATAAATTAATATAAAATATAAAGAGTGATATATTATGTTGAGTCATGGATAACTATAAGTAATTTAAAAAATATAATTTTTGTATCAAGAAAAAAATATTAAACACTTATTAATTAATTATTAATTTGTTATTTCGATTAAAAACACTAGTTTAATTAATCATTCTATTATATACTATAATATTGTTTGGTTAGGAAATTTTAATTTTTAAAGCTGAGCTTTTGTGACGGATCAACTTATTTGTCAAAATTTTTTTATGGAAAACATAATTCTATTATAAATTTTTGAAGGAAAACATAATTTCGTCAAAAATTTGTAACGGAATATATTATGCCGTCACAAATTTGTGGCGGATGAGTTAATTCGTCATAAATTTATGACGGATGAGTTAATTCGTAACAAATTTATGACCGATGAGTTAATTCGTCATAATTCCGTCTAACATTTGTGATGGACAATTATTTTCCATCACTAATTTATGACAGAAATATATTTCGTCACAAAATTTTTTATGGCAGTATTTTTCCATTACAAATTAGTGATGGATAAATTCATTTATTGCAAATTTATGACGGCTTAGAGACAGAATAATCCGTTTGTCAATAATTAAAATATTAAAAAATAACTAAAAAATTTATGACGGATATTTCATCACAAATTCGTCCAATGATGTAATCTATCAAAAATTCGTCTCTAATTTGTGACGAAATTTTTCCGTCACAAAAAATTCTTCATAAAATTCTGTTTTTCTTGTAGTACTATAAAATGTGGTTTGCAAATCCTTATTGCAGACATGTATAATACTTCAGATTGACAAACGCTCTTTTATAACCATACCATGTACGTCCATTAGGGTCTGTATATTTGTCCACTATATTTTCATTGGCTTTTTTTATTTAAAGTGTCTGGATGACTCTTATGTGATGAGACACAATTCATCTTCCTATGCATTAATCCATATTACATTTACACACATAAAATGAATAATTAAAAATAAAAATAGTTTGCAAAAATACATGGTAATTTAAAAATAATTAGAAGATTTATTCAATACAATGTATTTGAGAAGAGTAACATAATTATTTCATGGTTGTCTTTCACACGGGACAACTCTTTTTTTTTTTGTGTCCTTGTTCACGACAGAGTGAATAATGGATTTTAGATGTCTCCCCAACTTTTCCATTCACCCTCCAATTCATTTTATTCTTCTTCCTTTTTCCTTTAGACCTTTACCGTGTTGGATTTGGTACAAGAATTGGATCATTGTTTGCCGGCCAATCATCATGATGTCCAAGTGCATGAAATTGTCACTCATAACGCTTAAGCGTTCAATTCAATGTATAATAATTTTAAATTTATTGCTCATAATTAATTGGCATTAATTAGCATGCAGCTATAACATGAGAACATGGAATGTGTATCTCTTGAAACTTCCTTCACGTGCATGTCCTTTTATCAAGTTTCACAACATGCTTCTTTCCAAATCCACCCTTCCAAACTTCAAATTCACCACAATCGCGGTTAAACAACCTAACATTAAGTGAGTTTGCTGCATTAAATTTTCAATTAAAAGTTTACAACATGCCAGTGTAAATTTAAAGCCCAGTTGCAGTTGCTCGCGGAACGTCATTCTGCTTGTGTCAAAATATTCGACACACAGGTAAAAAATTTTCTCTACTATTATAGTTATTGGTAAGGCACGAATCCCCTTAAGCATTCCATTAACCGACTCAATACTATTTATCATGGAGCCATACCATTTCCCTCCATCATGAAAATGTGTCCATTTGTCCAAAGATATCTTTATGGCCCATTCAAACGTGTCTGGATGCTTGCTCTTTATTGTGTTCATAGCCTCATAATTTTTTTTTCTGCATTTGGTGAGCTGTTACAAAAAACACTGTCAATTCTGTGCATTATCTGACAATGAAGGTTTAAGTAAAGTTACGATAACTATTAAAATTACCTAACTAACCTACCTTTCGAAGAGCTTCTTTCATGTCAGTATTTTTAAACATTGTATTATAATTACTGAGGATGTGTCTTATCATGACCCAACCTATGGGCCGGACAGGCACTAGGACCTGGGCCAGCCTAAAGCCCCTGAGACTCGTAGTAAGCCTAACTATTCCTCAACCCAACTCTAAGGCCCATTTGGGTCCAATTTTAAGAATTCAACTGGACAGAGTCCGGCCATAACATGAATCATTTAACGGGGAGTTTTTGACTCCCCCGACCTGTAAACATAATATATAATCATCTGGGGAGCTCAGCTCACCCTCCATATAATCCTGATGCCATAAAAATAAATGAGAGCTCGGCTCCCTCATCCAGTCCAACATACATGCTTTTAATAATAACGAAATTACAATTAAAATTAATATTTTACTCACAGACTTAACTGTGGCGGCTGGGAGGAGGAGGAAGGCTGTCCCGGCTCACCTAACAATTTTATTACAATTATTTAGTATATTTGACTCAATACAAGCTAAGAAAAGACTAAAGATGTCCTATGTCGTGCCGAAAATCCGGCAGAGTCTCCCCTATACCTAGGACCTATCCAACTTGCAAAATGGCTTAAAACACACTTCTATATCCACAAATCATACACCCACAACTCAATCACATTACATAGCCCCTCCTGGGCCCATCCAAATAGTCATCAATCATAATATATAAAATTATAGTTTAGTTCTTAGAATTGACCCTTTTGCAAAAACTACACAAATAAGCTCTAAAAATTCTGAAATTTTGCTTCGCGGTCCTTAGCAATATTACTAAACTAAGGCAAAAAGGAATTTTAATTTTCTGAGCTACCACGAATATTTTATAGATTTTTAATCACATTCAAGCACTAGATAATTAAGAAAAAAGTAAGGTTCAGGCTTACCTATGCCGATTCCGACCTTGGGAAAACGCTCGGGACGTTTAACAACAGTGGGGTAGCCAAAATCACAACCCAATTCTAAGACTTTTTCGGTAGCCTGTCTGTCTGGTCAGAAATTTATAGACCCGGACAATTGTTGAATTTTCACGAATTGAAGGTACCTACACGAAGCCCACAACACGGGGGTTAGTACAAAATTTTTACTGAATTTTCTAAACCCATTTAGTGCTTAGAAAAACACTACGAAGTTTCGTGGGACCCAATGAAAAACGGTGTCGAAAAATTTTGAAATTTATATTGCCGCGAAGCTCTCGACGAGTGGAGTGCTTCGGTACTCTCAGTTTTCTCGTGGGGTTTACGATTTGCGAGAAATCTAGCCGAAAATTCGAAATGGACTAAAACTTCTCGAATAAAAATTGGGCAAACCACTCGATGGATTTTGGTGTTCTTGGTGTCTATGGAAAGCTCTCGAGGTATAGATGAAGTTTGACACAAGACCTAGTCCGATCAGTGGCCGGATCGGCCGGATTTTGGTCGAGAAGCAGAAACGGCGCACGCGCATAGGGGAGGATTTCGCACGTTGTTTCCGGCCGCCTGGAGCGCCAGCCAGCGGTGGGGAAGGGTTAGGGTCGCGCGCCGGTGAGGTGAGGAGGAGGGAGGAGAGAGAAAATGAGAGAGAGAAGAAGAGTGACGGGAACGCGCGGGGAAGGAAGTTAGAAGAAAAGAAAAGGCTAGTCCGGTTCGATTCGGCCAGTTCGATTCAGGATATAAAATTTTAAATTTTTACTCTACCTTGGGATCGAAAACAAGGCCCAAAAATTCTAGAAAACTCAGAAACATCTGTAGAATCCAAATATATTTTTGGTTTTGCCACGTGGTCTTTAAATTAATTTTTAAAAATCATCAAAGTTTTATAATTTCAGAAAATCGAACCCGATTTCTAAAATCCGAAAAATTTCAAATAATTTTCTAAAATTTAAATTTAAATAAAATAAAATATTAATATTTTCCCACAAAATAATAAATTTAAAAATAAGGGGTGTTACATTCTTCCCCCCTTACAGAAAATTAGTCCTCGAATTTTACACAAGACAGAATAAAGTACAGAATTACACATTGAATAGATAAGGGTACTTGCTACCCATATCCCGCTCTGATTCTCAGGTGCACTCTTCCACTGATTGGCTCCTCCACAAAACCTTAACCATAGGGATCTGTTTTAATCTTAGCTGCCTCGCTTGGCAGTCCACTATGGCTACAGGTTGCTCCTCAAATGTCAAGTTTTCTTTCAGCTCTACTACATCCGGCTGTAGCACATGAGAAGGATTAGGTATGTATTTCCTGAGCATGGAGATGTGAAATACAGGATGAACATAAGAAAGGTTGGGTGGCAACTCCAACCGGTAGGCAACTGCTCCAACTCTATCAGTAACCTCAAAAGGTCTAATATACCGAGGTGCCAACTTGCCCTTCTTCCCAAATCTCATGACTCCTTTCATTGGAGAAACCTTCAGGAATACGTAATCGCCTACTGCAAACTCTACATCCCTCCGTTTGGGGTATGCATAACTCTTCTGCCTACTGAAAGCTGTTTTCAATCGTTCCCTGATTAAAGAAACTATCTCTGAAGTGTACTGCACTAGGTCTACATTAAACACCTTCGCTTCTCCCATTTCCATCCAACACAGAGGAGACCTACACTTTCTACCATATAGTGCCTCATAGGGTGCCATCCCTATGCTAGAATGATAACTGTTGTTATAGGCAAACTCCACCAAGGGTAGCTGATCATCCCATTGACCTGCAAAATTCAAAACACACATGCGAAGCATGTCTTCCAGTGTTTGGATTATCCTTTCGGACTATCCGTCCGTCTGAGGGTGGAAAGCGGTACTAAAGTTCAACTATGTGCCAAGTGCCTCCTGCAACTTCCTCCAAAATCGAGAAGTGAACTAGGGCCCTCTGTCAGATATTATGGAAGCAGGAATTCCATGCAATCTGACTATTTCTCGAATATAGAGCCGGGCATACTGTACAACAGAATATGTAGTCTTCACAGGTAAGAAATGAGCTGATTTAGTTAGGCGGTCTACAATTACCCATATTGAATCATATCCCTACGTGGTATGAGGCAACCCAGTCAAAAAATCTATAGTAATCATTTCCTACTTCCATTCTAGGATAGGGAGCTCTTACAGCTTCCCTGACGGCCTCTGATGTTCAAATTTCACCTTCTGACAAGTCAAGCACTTGGACATAATGTCTGCTATGTCTCTCTTCATGCCATTCCACCAATAACTATCTTTCACATCATGGTACATCTTGGTGGAGCCTGGTTGGACATTATACAGTGTATAGTATGCCTCTCGTATTATTTCATTTTTGAGATTATCCACGTCGGGCACACATATCCTGGAACCTTGCATAAGGGCGCCATCATTGGCAAATCCAAACTCACCACCTTCACCCTGCTGTACTCTTTCTATGATCTTCATCAATTGTTAGTCTTTGTGCTGGAAAACTCTAACTCTATCTCGCAGGTTTGGTCTCACTAAAAAATGGGCCAATAATACCCCCCTCATTTGAAAGATCTAAGATCAGACCTTGATCCATCAACTCATATACTTCCTGAATCAACGGTCTCTTCTCTGCTGATATGTGCGCCAAGCTGCCAGAAGATTTTCTGCTCAAAGCATCTGCTACTACATTGGCCTTTCCATGTTGGTACTAGATGGTACAATTATAGTCTTTCAGAAGCTCCATCCATCTCCTCTGTCTCAAATTTAGATCCATCTATTAGAAGATGTACTTCAAACTCTTGTGGTTGGTGTATATCTCACACACTTCACCATACAAGTAGTGTCTCCAGATTTTTAGTGCAATGACTACAGCCGCCATTTCCAAATCATGGGGGGGGGGATAGTTCTGCTCATGCCTCTTTAGCTGCCTTGAAGCATAAGCCACTACTTTTCCATTCTGCATCAAAACACACCCTAAGCCAACTCTGGAGGTATCGCAGTACATAGTATATCCTTCACCACTCATCGGTAATGTCAACACAGGGGCAGTGGTTAGACACTCCGTAAGCTTCTGGAAACTCTCCTCACAATTATCTGTCCGAATGAATGGAACATTCTTCCGAGTTAACTTAGTTAGGGGAGCTGATATCCTAGAAAAATCCTGCACAAAACGCTTATAGTAGCCAGCTAGTCCCAGAAAACTTCGCACCTCAGTGACTATTGTAGGCCTAAGCCAATCAGTTACAGCCTCAATTTTCTTGGGATCCACTTGAATGCCTTCACTAGAAATCACGTGTCCTAAGAATGAGATGCTTTCTAGCCAAAATTCACATTTTAAAAATTTGGCATACAGCTGGTGCTCCCTTAAAGTTTGCAACACCATCCTCAAGTGCCACACTTGTTCTTCCTAGTCCGAGAGTATACCAAAATGTCATCTATGAATACGATGACAAAACGGTCCAGGAATGGCCTGAACACCCTGTTCATCAAATCCATAAAGGCTGCTAGTACATTAGTGAGTCCAAAAGACATCTCCAAGAACTCATAATGACCATATCTTGTCCTGAATGCTGTTTTGGACACATCCTCATCCCTGATTCTTAATTGATGATAGCTTGATCGTAGGTCTATCTTGGAAAAGAATCTAGCCCCTTGGAGCTGATCAAACAGATCATCGAGCCGAGGAAGTAGATACTTATTCTTCACAGTCACCTTGTTTAGCTGTCTATAATCAATACACAATCTCAAGGACCCATCTTTCTTTCTCATGAATAGAACAGGAGCACCCCAGGGTGAAGTACTCAAACGTATGAAACTCTTGTCTAAAAGCTTTTGTAGTTGCTCCTTTAACTCTTTCAATTCTGCTGGTGCCATCCTGCAAGGTGGCATTGATATGGGGTTTGTACCCAGAATAACATCAATGCAGAACTCTATTTCTCTTCCTGGTGGCAACCCTGGAAGCTCCTCAGGGAAGACATCCATGAATTCTCTGACAACAGGAACATTTTCCATTTTGACACCTTCTACAGATGTATCTCTCACCAATACCAAATACCCTTGACATCCGTGCCTCAATATTTTTCTAGCACTAATTGCTGACACCAAATTATATGAAGCCACGCTCCTGTCACCATCAAAGCTAAACTCTTCCACACCGGGTATGTGGAAATATACCTTTTTGTTCCTGTAGTCTAAAGTGGCATAATGAGATGCTAACCAATCCATTCCCAAAATTACATCAAAATCTATTACTGGTAGAGGAATCAAGTCTGCTAGGAGGATTCTTCCATCCACTAGTACTGGACTGCTCGGAAAAACCATATTTATATCTATATTTTCACTAAGCGGGGTAGCTACAGACAAAGGGCATTCTAAAGTTGTAGGGTTCCTACCCAATCTCATAGCAAACACTGGAGAGATAAAGGAGTGCGTAGCACCCGAATCTATCAAAATACGAGCCTCATAGAAATAGACTAGAAGAATACCTGCCACAACTGCATTGGAAGCCTAAGCATCCTAGTGGGTTAGGGTGAAAACCCGAGCTTGACCCCTACCCTGTGTTGTAGAACCCTGATGCTGACTTTTACCTCCTGATCTGCCTCCAAATCCACGTCCTCCTTGTCCTCAGCCCTGTTGGCCACTGAACTGACTGCCTGCCATGCTGGAAGCACCAGGATAAAACTGACGAGGAACATTTGCAACAGAACCCTGTGACCCCATCTGTGGCTTGCTGAACACGGGGCATTACCTAGCAAAGTGACCTTGTTGGCCACACCTGAAACGTACTCCTGAACCCATCATACAAGGTCCTGAATGTCCTCTTCCACACTGTGCACAGGGTGCCAAGGAGGATCCTGAACCAGACCCAGAACTGCTGTGTCCCAAACTGTGATCACTGCTAGATCCATACCTTGGTCTGAATCCTCGAGATTTGTGTCTAAAACCACTCTTCTTATTCCTACTTCTTCCTCTGTAATTACTTTGGCCTCCGCTATCCATAGTACCCATGTGGGGAACACCTGAAGAACCCTCTGCTTTATTTTTCTTTGCTCTTCCACTGTCATCTCCTATATAGCTAATCTCAATCTGTCGCGCTCGATCAACTACCATATCAAGATACTAATCCGCCATCATGGCCAAGTTTGCATACCTCCTGTCCAGCCCCTTTAGGAACTTTTTCACCTTCATACTTTCTGTAGCCACTGTTGTAGGGGCATATCTGTTCAGTTCTAGAAATTCTGTAGCATATTCATCTACAAACCTGTCATTCTGCCTTAAGGCCTCAAAGGCCCACTGCTTTTGATCTTTGAAACTTTCTAGTACAAATCTATTGATAAACAGTTTCACAAACTGGGTCCATGACAAACCTTCCATCCAAGGTAATATTTAGTCACTCATCCATTATCTAGGCATAGGCCCCATGACATGCTGTATACACTCTATAAGTCTCCTATCAGTCAACTGCAACTCTGTCCCTGCTTATCTGCAGGAATCCAAAAACTGATAAGCATCATCTGACACATTATAAGTGCCCGGCACCAACTTCTTGAAATTAATTATTTGTTTGTAAGGTTCTCCTCTTGGTACGGTGGACTGCTACTGTTGGGGAGGGTGGACCATATACAGTGCCATCATATCGATGGTTCTCTGCAAACCAGCTAGAGTAGCTGCCATTAGGTCTATGGGACCCGGGGCCACAAAAGACTAATCCTGAACTGGTGGCAGCTGCTCTTCTACTTGAGCAGCTCTAGGCCTCCTACCCCGCCTCCTTGGGGCAGGTGCCTCATCCTGTGCTGATACCTCGTTAGGCACATCTGGTTGTGGTGCAGTGGTAGCTCTTTTGCTTCTACGCATTTTCCTTAAAATTCAGTAGCATTAGCCCATAAAAATTCAAAACGGCATGTTACACAGCTCTACAGACTCATATTTACACACAATTATGTAAAGCAGAAACTAGAAGTAAAGATGACAATGCAAGATGAATGTGGACCCTATTCTTCGCACGTGACTCCTATTAGACTCTTTCCAACACTTTAGACAATTTTTCCCAATGAATCTGGAGCCTAAGCTCTGATACCACATTTTTCACGACCCAACCTATGGGCTGGACCGGCACTAGGACCTAGGCCAGCCTAAAACCCCCGAGGCCCATAGTAAGCCTAACTATTCCTCAACCCAACTCTAAGGCCCATTTGGGCCCAATTTCAATAATTCAATTGGACAAAGTCCGACCATAACATAGACCATTTAACTAGGAGTTTTTGACTCGCCTGACTTGTAAACATAATATATAATCATCTGGGAAGCTCAGTCACCCTCTATATAATCCTGATGCCATAAAAATAAATGAGAGCTCGGCTCTCTCATCCATTCCAACATACATGCTTTTAATAAGTTTACAGGTCCAATATAGCCATTATATTACAGACCCAAATCAAATAAATATTTCTAATATATGCGGAGTCTAAGAATTTTAACCCAATATAACAAACACATTTAAAACTATCAATAGACCTGTGAAGAAGAAGAGCAAGTTAGGCACAACAAAAATCCTCCTGTGGCCTGAAAAAATAAATGAACAGGAGTGAGCGTTCGACTCAGAGAGTAAAATATCAATTTTAACTATAATCTCTATAGCTATCTAAAGCTAATGCACCATGTGAAGTGAAATGCAACATCGTCATAAATTTCATACAAATCACATCAAAAAGGCAATTTGGAGCACTCACACACCCGATAATATCAAACAATACATATATGGGAGCTAATCCCCTGTACAGACCTCTTAATCCAACCTCTGCCAGCGAAGATTTCAAGTCAGACTTTCTCTTAATAAACCAAACACGGGGTCCCAGTGAAAAACTCAAGCCGTGTCTACCCTGAAGGACCGGGTCCCAGTAAAGATCTCAAGCGGTGTCTACCCGTCCTGTCTATAACCAACACTATACCACACAAACGCCAACGCACGCACACTGCTCCAAATTACCACAAATAACATTCATGGCACTTCAACATTTATGAATGCAATGTAAAACGTGCCTATTGTTTAACTACATAGATACATACATATAAGTGATGCATGAGCATGCTTGAACATATAATAATATCAGAATTACAATTAAAATTAATATCTTACTCACAGACTTAACCGCAGTCACTGTGGTGGCTGGGCTGAGGAGGAGGCTATCCCGATTCACCTGACAATTTTATTACAATTATTTAGTACATTTGACTCAATACAAGCTAATAAAAGACCAAAAATATCTTAAGTCATGTCGAAAATCCGGCAGAGTCTCCCCTATACCTAGGACCTACCCAACCTGCAAAATGGCTTAAAACGCACTTCTATATCCACAAACCATACACTCACAACTCAATCACATCACACAACCCTTGCTAGGCCCATCCAAACAGTCATCAATCACAATATGTAAAATTACAGTTTAGTCCTTAGAATTGACCCTCTTGCAAAAACTATCCAAATAAGCTCTAAAAACTCTAAAACTTTGCCCTGCGGTCCTTAGTAATATTGCTAAACTAATGCAAAAGGAATTATAATTTTATGAGCTACCACGAATATTTTTTGGATTTTTAATCCCATTCAAGCACTAGATAATTAAGAAAAAAGGAAGATTCGGGTTTACCTATACCGATTCCAACCCCGGGAACGCGCTCAGGACGTCTGATAATGGTGGGGTAGACAAAATCTTGACCCAATTCTAAGACTTTTTTGGTAGCCTGTCTGTCTGGCCAGAAATTTGCAGACTTAGGCAACTGTTGAATTTCTGCGAATTGAAGGTACCTACACTAAGCCCATAACACGAGGGTTTGTACAGAATTTTCTAAGCTCATTTAGTGCTCGAAAAAATACTACGAAGTTTCGTGGGACCCATTGAAAAACGGTGTCAAAAAATTTTGAAATTTATATTGCCGCGAAGCTCTCGACGAGTGGAGCGCTCCGGTACTCTCGGTTTTCTCGTGGGGTTCACGGTTTGCGAGAAATCTAGCCCAAAAATTGAAATGGGCTAAAACTTTATGGACAAAAATTGGGCAAACCGCTCGATGGATTTTGGTGTTCTTGGTGTCTATGGAAAGCTCTCGAGGTGTAGATGAAGTTTGACACAAGACCCAGTCCAATCGGTGGCCGGATCGGTCAGATTTTGGCCGAGAAGCTGAAATGGCGCTCGCACGTAGGGGAGGATTTCGCGCGTCTTTTTTGGCTGCCTGGAGCACCTGCCGGCAATGAGGAAGGGTTGGGCGGTGCGCGGGCGAGGTGGGGAGGCTGGGGTGGCAGTGGCGCAGCGTGGAGAGGAGGGAGGGGAGAGAAAACGGGAGAGAGAGGAAGAGGGACGGGAATGCGCGGGGAAGGAAGGAAGAAGAAAAGAAAAGGCCGGTCCGATTCGATTGGTTTTATTCGGTCTGGTTCGATTCGATAGGTCCGATTCATGATATAAAATTTTGAATTTTTACTCTGTCTTGGGACTGAAAACGAGGCCCAAAAATTTTGAAAAAATTCTAGAAAACTTAGAAAAATCTGTAGAGTCCAAATATATTTTTAGTTTTACCACGTACTCTATAAATTAATTTTTAAAAATCATCAAAGTTTTATAATTTCGAAAAATCGAACCCGATTTCTAAAATCCCAAAAATTTCAAATAATTTCTTAAAATTTAAATTGAAATAAAATAAAATATTAATATTTTTTTACAAAATAATAAATTTAAAAATTAAGGGTGTTACATGTCTTAAGTAGTATCTATGATGTCCATTAGGAGGCTGCCACCAATATTGCTGCATTGCCTTTTTTATAGCAATATGCCTATCTGATATAACACAAATACCTTTATGAACTGTCACAAACACCCTCAAACAAGACATAAACCAATCCCAATTCCTTGTATTTTCACAATCAACTATTGCCCATGCAATTAGGAAAATGTGGTTATTGCCGTCTAGTGCCGTTGCATAAAATTAAAAACCATTGTACTTTCCATATAAAAACATTGAGTCTAGGAAAATATTTGATCGACAGTGCTTGAATCCTTCTATTATTTGTTTATAAGCCCAAAACATTCTATCAAAAACCCGATATTCGAGATTTAATTTATTATTAATAAAAAAGGGTCATCTTCAATCAGGAACGAGCAATCAGCATTGTGTTTGCACAAAGCATTCATGAATTGGCACAATCTTCCATAAGATTCCTCCCAACCACTAAAGATCTTTACAATTGCTCAGTGTCTAGCTTCCAAGTTTTCCAATAACTCAGCATATATCTGACCTTATCTTTGATTTTTACTTGTAATGTAGCTATCTTCACACTTGGTTGTTTGCGTACAATAGCCTGGATGAACTCAGTTATAAATCTACTATCCAATTGCCTATGGTCTTGTAAGAGTGATGGATTAACACATGTATGGGATCCATTATATCATGTAATTTTCTAAATATCACATCCTTTCTGCCGTGACGCACTCATTCTCCACTTACAATTGCTCTTTCTATCTTTGCACCAGATGGCATATGTTTTACTTTTTGTCTCATTATTGCAAAACTCATGGTGCCTAAGTAAATGATATTCTTTGGTAGCTTTTTGAACAGACTCTCTAGAAGAGAATATCATTCCAACTTCAAACTCCTTTGATGGATCCCACATTGAAGTACATGGCGGTTTAACCATGGATCAACAATTGGTAATGAAAAATCAATTTCAGAGTAAGGTGGAGGAGGGACAAGTGGCATTATTGGGTTGGCAACATGAGTATTGTAGTGCATAGGCAAATCTAATGCCAGGTCATTATTATGATCAACATCCTCACTTACGTCCGTGTCATCATTTTCAATCCATTCTTCTTCACCATCCTATTCGTCCTCATAATCATTTGAAAAATAATCACTTTAATTCGTATAAGCATCTGCATCAATGGAACCAGCATTTGATGGTCCCACTTCATCAACATCTTATTCAGATGCATTTGGTCGAAATATGTCAATATACAATTCAATTGATGACATACCTCCAATTTGATCAATGAATTAAAATATCGTATTTACATCATCATCGTTAGCCAAACCCATGCAGTCGCATTTCACCGAACCATCTCCTCCAATGGGTAATTGTCTGAAGAAGACATTTGAAATAAATTCACTTCCAGCATTAAGACCAATTCCACGGACTATTTCATACCTAAAGTACCAAAATTCATGTGTCTACCAATAGTAATGACCATCGATGAACCCCCACAACAGTCATAGCCTTCATCATCCATAATAAATTTTCCATCCCAATATAATATAGCAAAAGATGGAATTGACATTTTCTGATTAAATAAGAAACTAAATTATTTAAATGAAGTATAACAAAAATTATCATTAATAGTATTCAATAATGTTGTAAGAAAAAAGAGGGAATCGAATTAAGATCTGGTTTGGATTAATATTTCAACTCGAAATTATAACAACTGATTACAACCACTACAACTGGCCGCATAATCATTACAACTAATTAGTCTGGTTCACAACAACAATTCAATTTTATTTCTTGCAAAAAAAAAATTCAATTTATCATTACTTCTCAAAATTATCAGAACCGGTAAGAATCACTGTAACTAGTAGCATGAACGGTCTGATTCACAATAAGAATTGTAACACCCTCACTGTAGTAATTCTGTACATTCTACTGTTCCGGTGACCGGTATCGGTCCGGATAGCTAGAACGTTTGGAAAAATATTTAGACTAAAGTGAGGAGCCAAAATTAACTCAAATATTAATAAGAAAAATTTAGAAAAAGTTTTAGAAATAAAATACAACCAAGTTAAATGAGCCGGTGCCCTAGCGATGAGTAACCCAGTGGGAAGTTACGGTCTTCGCAACTAGAAGCCCTAAACCTGGGAGAAAATTCATGAAATAATTTTTGGGACTTCAGAGAAGAGTCATTGAGGTTTCCATGGCATTAGAATGCCAAGAAAAGGCTTATGAAAATTTTTCAATTGGTACAGACGATTTGGGCTCAATAAGCCAAACGGAGGATATTTTGATCATTTCGTCTTTAGAGATGATTTTTGACTGACTGGTCCAGTTAAGTAAATAATTATTATGATCTAAAATATGAATAAATATTGCTAAAAATTAAATTGAAAATGAGTAGAAAAGAAAAGAAAAATAAAGAAAATTAGAATTATTACATCATGATGATGTTATTTAAAGTCTACCCACCAATCACCATTTAACTAATTAATTAAAGAAAAAAAATGAAATAAAATGGGATAAAAACAAATAAAACCAGCAGCTTCTTCTTCATCATGAACCTATCCATAGAGAGAGAGAGAGAGAGAGAGAGAGAGAGAAAGAGAGAAGAGGTTCCACCATTTTCAAGCTTAAAAGCTTGAATTTCCCCTCCATTTGTTTACCAAAATTGCCAAGTCCCTTTACAAAAATTTGATCTTTCACCTAGAAAAAGCTATTGGCAGCCAAAGAAGAAGAGATTAGGGAGGTTAATCAAGGTTAAGTGAAGCTCAAAAAGGTTAGTGCCTATACTCACTTCCCTATCTTTTTAATCTTTGTTAGGAAGACAAATTAAATGAGAATTTGTCGTAGAATTGAACAAAATAATTATATTGAAGTGTGTATGAGAATTGGCAGCCATGGGAGAAGGTTGAGATTTGTTGATTTGTATGAATTGAATTGTTTAGAAGTAGTTTGTGATGAGAAAACTTAAGTTAGATGTTGAATTATGTGTGTTGGATGTGTTTGATGGCATGGATAGCATAAAATGGATACTTTAGAAATTAGGGTTTGTGAAAAATTAGAGTTTTGCTTATGTAATGGTACATTAACATTGTAATGGTCAATTAGTGACCATTGGAATGTGTGTGAGGAGGAATTGAAATGGGTAAGGATAATGGAGTTGAGCTTAGGCATGCTGCCCTTAGTGATCTGCAGGACTGGAAATGAGTCTAGCAGGTTTGGGCAGCTATAACTGTAGTTGTATAGGTTCAATTGGTGCAAAGCCAATTGGACATGAAACTAGACACATAATGGTACAACTTTGGTGAAGAAACCTTACCCAGAAAACCAAATCAAGTTGACCTAAAAATTACCCTAATCCGGGTGACCAACATGCTGTCCCTGGAAAATGATCAAATGAATAGTGTTTGTCAAATGGTCATAACTCAGTGTAGAAAAGGTTAATTGATCTGAAATTTTACTAACAGAAATCTGAGACATAGCCCTACAACTTTCATGAAAGACACAAATCCAAATTATGACCATAACCTAGTCAAATTGCCAATCAAACATAGGTCACCAAATCTGGCAAAACCAAATTGCCCAGAAATTCTGGGTACAGGTCAATCTGGCTAGTTATGGTTAAATGACCATAACTTGAATTACAAAACTCTAAATGGAGTGATTCAAAAAAAGAAATGTAACTAGACACAATAATGAACAACTTTCATGAAGATAATTTTATCAAATACCTACTGTACAAATGACCAATGGAACAGTAAACTTAGTGCTTGAAATCTGAAAATTGTAAAGTAACCAACACTAAGCTTTGAAATAGTATTGGCAACCAATACCAACAACTTTAGAATGCAAAATGTGGTATCTTGGTGAACTTAGGTTCAATGAATTTATTATGTATTAAAAAGTCAACAATTTAAGTGAATAATGTGAATAGTAATACAAAGTGTAAGAATTAAATTGGTAGAGGAAATTAAAGTATGAAATTTGGAATCCATGAAATATTCATGGATTACTTGGAATAGAAATAGTAATTTACCTAAATGACTTAATGAACATTTAAGTTATGTGAGTATATAGTTAAGATTTGTATTCCCATTACTAGTAGGTCTAATAAAACATAAGTGATACCACTTGAATATGAAATGTACTTTACATGAATAGATTGTTGAATGTATAAATGAGATAAAAGTGTCATTTGGGATTTAGATTCCCATCAAGAGAGAAAGGAAAAATGTTTGAATGTAAATGGTACGTGAAATCAAATGAATGTGAATTGAAATTAGTATGAATATTACGATGAATGCATAAATTACCTAGAAATGTGAATTTGGAAATTATGCTTCCACTATAAACAAAATTAAAATGCTATAAAAATATAAATGAAAAATATAATGAAATGATGAAACATATAGACTCCTAATGGTACTATGTGCCCATGTATTGCCTAGACACGTGTGTCAGATTGGATAGATTGATATGCCAATAGGGTATTATTTTAGCAGTACTGCGAAAGGCTTTATGCCTGTATTCATAGCTTTATGTCCGCATTCATGGCTTTATGCCAACATTCATGGCTTTTTATGCCCGATTATGTGTTATCATGGCTTTTTATGACCGATTATGTGTTATCATGGCTTTTTAGCCATACTGACTGCATACGTGGTTGACGTTCTGCGTCCCATGGTATGACGGCCCGAGGCATCGTGGTGTTCAGTGCCAACGACCCATTATCCAGTTTAGTCAGTCTATCATAGGTTAGCTAGGCAGAAAATTTTATTGAAATAAGTTAAAAATATTAGGAACTAAATAAATCAGTGAGAAAAATCCAAAAGGTATTAAACTAGTATTAAGAATTTAATTATTATGAAATGATCCACAACACATAGAAAATATTAATAGAGTAAATGAAAGACTAGCAAAATAAGCATAACGTAAGTAATTAATAGAAATGCATCCTTCATAATAATATAAACATAAACTAAATATTTAGATTTATTTGTATATTATATAAATGATTATTATAAACTTATGACAGAAGAGATTCTAGAGAGCAACATAAATGACGAAAAATGTACTGTATGGCAAATTTCATATGAACTCAGTAAAATTCTCGTGTATAGAAAATATGCTCAAATTATTTTTATTTGTATACATTATTTCTTGTCATATTATTGCACCACTAAGCAACAATGCTTAGAGCGATGGAATTATTTCCTTCGCGCAGATACTGAAGCTAGAACCCAATAGACGTTTGACTAGGAATTTTGGGAGTCCAGATCTGCAGAGTGTCAAAGGTTGTCACCTCCTCAGCAATGCATGTAGATAGGGCCCATATAGATCATATTATGTATTTTGTACATTATAATTAGTTATTATTTGTAATGTAAACTATGAATTGTATGTTAAAATATAGATTATAGAACTGTAATTAATTGGTAGATTATGTAAATTATGTAAATTAAGGAAATTTGAAAATTTTGCTTATATAATTTGAGAATGTTTACATATGAATTTAGTATAAATGGATTTGTACAAATGAGTATGTGAATTACAAGAATTGAATGTGAGATGAATATGATGAGCATGAATGATATTTTTATTGTGAAAATATTGATGAATTTTCAAGCAGGTGAATAATGAAATGCGCCAAATAGAAATAAAATAGGGAAAATTTCGCTGGTTTCTCTATAAAAAAATAATTGATATTAAATTAAACGAATTCAAAATTACTAAAATAATAAAGTAAGATAAAATAGAGTGCTCTGGCACCGAATGTAGCACACTTCGCTCGGCTACACTGTAGTCGGGTGAGGAGTGTTACAAGAATTCAATTTTATTTCTTGCAAAAAAACTAATTAAATTGAACCGAATGCTAATCTGGTTCGATTTATCATTACTACTTAGAATTATCAGAACTGTTAAGAATCGCTATAACTGACAGCATAAACCATCTGATTCACAACAAGAATTCAATTTTATTTCTTGAAAAAAACAAAAACTAATTAAATAGAACCGGATGTTGATCCAGTTTGATTTATCATTACTACTCGAAATTATTAGAACTGGTAAGAATGGCTACAACTGGTAGCATAAATGGTCTGATTCACAACAAGAATTCAATTTTGTTTCTTAAAAAAATAACTAATTAAATAAAACCAGACGTTGATTCGGTTCGATTTAATATTACTACTCAGAATTATCAGAACCGGTAAGAATTGCTATAACTGGCAGCTCAAACATTCCGATTCACAACAAAAATTCAATTTTATTTCTTGCAAAAAAAAAAACAAATTAAATTGAACTGGATACTGATCTAGTTCGATTTAACATTACTGTTGGGATGAATTTATTTTTCTAATTTTTTTTTTATTTTTGCTTTACATTAGTTTCTTAATAATATAATTTTTAGATAGTTTTTATTTTTGGATGAGTTTTTTCTTTTTTATATAGCTTTTACAAATTTTTCTAAAGTCAACTTTTATTTTAGGTTAATGTAAACTTTTGTATTCTAACTTATTAAACTATTTTTCTTTTCATTTTTCAAATTTTATCTTAATAATATAACTTTATTATTATATTTCTTACACATTCTTTATATAATATATTAGTATAATAAGTTTTTGTAAACTTAAACTATTGTTTTCGGTTAAACTAAAATTTTCTATTCAATCATTATATTTCAAAATTTACTTCTTATTAATATAAAATTCATTTTCGTTCATAATTTTGATTTATAATTTTTTTATTTTTTTGAAATATTATCTTCATATTATAAATTTATATTATATTTTCTAAACATTCTTTACCATTATTTATTGAAAACTCAAATTTCTATTAATTTTTTTTCAATAACTTCTACTAATTTTAACACTATTATATATATATATATATATATAATCCCTACTATTTTCGGGTTACCTATAAACTAGTAAAATATTACAACAATAAAATAAATATTACACAATTAATTGATATAAAAATATTAACAATACATAATTATTTTTTCATCTACTAGATTGTAACACCCCTAATTTTTAAATTTATTATTTTATGGGTAAATATTAATATTTTATTTTATTTAAATTTTAAAAAATTATTTGAAATTTTTCAGATTTTAAAAATCGGGTTCAATTTTCCGAAATGTGAAACTTTGATATTTTTAAAAATTAATTTAAAGACCATGTGACAAAACTAAAAATATATTTAGACTCTATGAATTTTTTTGAGTTTTTTGAAATTTTTGGACCTCGTTTTTTGTCCTAAGGCATAGTAAAATTTTAATTTTTGGTATCCTGAATCAGACCGACCGAATCGAACCGAATTGGATTTGACCGATCGAATCAGACCAGCCTTTTTCTTTTCTTCTTCTCCTTCCCCGCGCGCGCCCGACTCCCTCTCTTCCCTCACCATTTTCTCTCTTCTCTCTCCGCCCCTTGCCGCCCCACTGCCACCCCTCCCTCCCCAGCTAGCCGGCGCGACTCCAGGGACCCTCCCCGCCGTCGGCCGACGCCCCAGTTGGGCGAAAAATTGTTCCAAACTCCCTCCCTTCGCGTGCGCGACATCTTGCCTTCCCGGGCCGATTCCGGTCCATTCGGCCACCAATTGGATCGGGTCTTGTCTCAAAACCCATCTACACCTCGAGAGCTTTCCATAGACACCCAGAACACCAAAATCTATTGAGCGGTTTGTCCAATTTTTGTCCAATAAGTTTTAGCCTATTTTGATTTTTGGGTTAGATTTCTCGTAAACCATGAACATGAAGGAGTGGAAGCATGAAAAACATAAGTTTATATCATTGAATTCAAAAATTTTTAACCTAGGGTCACATGCATCATGCAAGATTCATTTTTATCTATTTGATTTCAATGATAAATAGCATATTAAAACTCTTTTAATATGTTTATAGATCTATATTTGCCATTTAAGATTTTAGAATTAATCAGATTAATTCATTATAACCCTAGATTAGATCAAGAACAAGTGCACTAACCTTTTGATGTACTGCAGTGTGTTTGGCACCTTTGGGATGTGCCTGAGGACACTAGGTGTTGTCCCTCTAGCTTGTCCACACTAAGATCACGAATGGCAGCCCTTGAACAACTTCTAAAGCTTTCCCAATCAATTAGAAAATCAAGTTTTGCCTTTTGAGATATTACAGATGTAAATAGGACACTAGAAATGATTTCTAGTATTTTTAATTTAAGAGATTGTTGTCTAATCTCTTTGAATTGATGAGAGATGAAGAAGAAGAGAAGGAGTGGCAGCCAAGGGTGGCGGTGCAAAGAGAGAACAGCAGCTTATGCTTTTTGTTCTTTCATCCTTACACTTATATTGCTAGGTCACCACTTAAAACCCTTGCCACATGTCACATTTTGATTAGCTCTAAGTTTAATTGACTCAATTACATTGTGCCAAGTGTCAAACCTATATTTAATCTTGACTTTGATCATCTTACAAGATTGAAAGACATATGGCAAGCTTATGTGTAGTGCCATATGTCACCATCTCATGGTGCCACATGTCACCCTGTGAAATGATCAAAATATCCCTGTGTCTTAATTTTGAATTCTCAACCCAAAATAATTATTTCTCTTCTTCTAATCAATTTATATCAAATATAAATTAATTAATTAATCTCTATTAATTAATTTCTCATAATTAAATTTATATTTAAACACTTTAAATATAAATTTAACTTATACTATACATCCAATAACCTAGATTTGGTTTTAAGCCATGCTAGGGACTTTGCAATTTAATTGCAAATCAAACCTATTTAATTAATCAATTAAACTTTTTAATTAATTAATTAAATCATATTTAATTTGGTAATTACTTGTATATGTGTGTGACTTACTAGGCTCATCACTAATTGGCAATGAGATATGATATCAACTCTTAATATCATCAGAACTCTTTCTTACCATAAATGATTTCTCTAAATCATTTTATGCAGCTCATAGACTATGGTTAATACCTAGCATAGCATGTCATAGCCACCCAATCAGTAATAAGGTTTACCTTAAATGAACCTATAATCATATATTACCATACACTAGAATCTCTCTGTTACAAAATCCCAATTCAAGCTGGAGTCATGGTTTATGTCAAACTCCATTTGCTATGAATATTATGTTCTCTTTTAATTCCAGTTCTTGATTAAAAAGATTTTTCTCATCAGAAACTCTTTTCTAAATAAATCTATCTGTCCTGGCCAGGAACTTGAAACATCAAAAATAATTAAATGAACATAGGATTTTATCCCTATTTACTTAGAGGAACAGATTCCATCTTGATCAACACCTACCTCCATATATAATTAGTAGGAGCCAACACATGCCCATATACCCATACACAGTACAAGTATGAAAACAGTATCAAACTCAAACTACCTATGTACAAGATAACTGTGCTATCTCAGGTCTAAAGATTATATGCACTAATATGATTTATGACAATATATTGACAAGAGTAAACTTCATGTGCTTGTCATAAATGTCACTGGTTCAACCTACTTATTATGTATAAGTGCCTATCATGTTTGTTATATGGCATGAGACTTATCATTCTATCTTATTTACATCTCATATAAATAACTTGGGAACAAACATGATTACAATCTTTCTGGATAACTCATGTCCTTGTTGTGAAGTATCCTCGATTGTGAACCTATTTATGATACTTTGTGCTAGAAATACTGTCACTCATATTTTTAACAACTTAAAAATAGAATTTTTAACAAAATATCAATGGACTTTTTCTATTACACATAAATATATTATGTAAACAGAAAAGTGAAAATACATTTTATTAATAAAATATGTACAAGATACATATTAAATGATATACTCTAGGGTATACTATTAATAGAACCCCATGAAAAATCCAAGAGTACTAGAGTGCTCCCCTTGGCGAGAGCTTCGAGGCAATACCCATTTCGAATTTTTCCGACATTGTTTTTCAGTAAATCCCACGGAACTTCGCAGTATTTTTTCGAGCACTAAATGAGCTTAATAAATTTCGTAAAGATTATGTACTAACCCCCGTATTGTGTGCTTCACGTAGGTACCTTCAATTCGTGAAAATTCAACAGTTACTCGAGTCTACAATTTCGAGTCGGGCAAGCAGGCTACCGAAAAAGTTTCAGAATTGGATTGAAATTATAGGCTATCCCACCATTTTCAGACGTTCTGGACGCGTTCCTAAGGTCGAAATTGGCATAGGTAAACCCGAATATTACTTTTTCTTAATTATCTTGTGCTTGATTATGATTAAAAATCTATAAAATATTCATGGTAAGTTAAAAAATTATAATTCCTTTTGCATTAGCTTAATAATATTGCTAAGGACCGCGGGACAAAATTTTAGAATTTTAGAGCTCATTTGGATAGTTTTTGCAAAAGGGTTAATTATAGGGACTAAATTATAATTTTTCAAATTGTGATTGTTGAATGTTTGGATGGGCCCAGGAGGGGCCATGTGATGTGATTGAGTTGTGGATGTGTGACTTGTGGATATAGAAGTATATTTTAAACTCTTTTACAGGTTGGATAGGTCCTAGATATAGGGGAGACTCTGCCAGATTTTCGTTACGACTTAGGGCGTCTTTGGTCCTTTTTAAACTTGTATTGAGTCAAATATATTAAATAATTTCAATGAAGTTCTTAGGTGAGCTGGGACAGCCTTCCTCTTCAGCCTAGCCACTGCAGTGACCTCAGTTCAAGTCTGTGAGTGAAATATTAATTTTAATTATAATTTCAATATTATTATATGTTTAGGCATGCCCATGCATCACTTATAAATATGTATCTATGTAGTTAAATACCAGACATATTTTATATTGCATTCTTAATTGATGAAGTGTCATGGATATTGTTTATGATAATTTGGAGCAGTGTGCGTGCGTTGGCATGCTTGTGGTATGTGGTATTGGATATGGATAGGACGAGCAGATGCGACTTGAGAGACACTCGCTAGGACCCAGTCCTTTATGGATAAGTCAGGGTAGGCACGGCTTGAAATGATCTCGCTGGCCCCCCACATTTAGTTTATCAAGTGAAAATCCGGCTTAAGAGACACTCGCTGGCAGAGGTTGGATTAAGAGAGTTGTATATGGGATCAACTCTCATATAAGTATTTTTTAAACATTATTGGGTGTATGAGTGCACCAAATTGCCTTTTTGCTGTTATGATGTGATATGTATGAAAATTTCGATGGTGTTGCATTCCACTCCTTAGGATGCATTAGCTCTAGGTAGCTATAGAAATTGTAGTTAAGATTGATATTTTACTCGCTGAGTCGAACGCTCACTCCTGTTCACCTTATTTTTCTAGGCTATAAGAGGATTACTTATTGTGACTAACCTGCTTCTCTTTTTAGCAGGTTAATTAATAATATCTAATGTATTTTGTACAATTCTCTAAAATTTTAGACTCCGCATGTCTTAGGAGTATTTTAATCAATTTGGGACTGTAATATAATATTATGTTGAATTTGTAAGAACATTAAATACATGTATGTGTGAGTGTGATTGGATTGGATGAGGGAGCTGAGCTCCCATTTGATTTATGACATGATAAGTATGTGGAGGGTGAGCTGAGCTCCCCAAATTGTTATATATTGTGTTTACAGGTTGGGCGAGTAAAAAACTCTCCATGATATGGTCCATATTATGGCCGGACTCTGTCCAGTTGAATTCTTGAAATTGGGCTTAAAATGGGCCTTAGGATTGGGTTAAGGAATAGTTAAGCTTACTACGGGTCTCGGGAGCTTTAGGCTGGCCCAGGTCCTAGTTCCGATCTGGCTCATAGGTTAGGTCGTGACATAGATGATAATATTACACTAGAAAATATTACACTACGCTCTACAAAAATTTCACAAAACCTTCCTTATGAGACATGCATGCATATTAAAAAAAATTTCATTAACTTTCCACAACAATAAACACATTAAACACTCAAAACATACTATCATATTACATGCAAAATTTTTTAAATAAGCATAATACGTACCTAGAACAGTTCACACTAAAAATCACTTCTTCAAACTAGTTCTGTGCTCTTTTTAGCCAAAGACAAACTTCACCTTTTCCTTTGCTGGTCCACACTACATGTCCTCTTTGCTGGTCCACACTACATGTCCTTGTCTCTTTGCTAGTCCACCAAGTAGGAAGGCTGCTCCACAATAACTGCTTAACCAGGAGAAGGATGCTCCACCACCAAGATGAGAGAAGAGAGGGATGAGAAACTGAAGGTTTTTGAAAATTTCTTCTTGCTGTTAATGAGAGCATTGAGGATTAGTGAGGATATATGAATGTGGCTGAGGGAATAAATTTAAAATGAACTCTGGATGCTAGCGTGAATGGCGTGCCTTAGTACTCTAGACGCTAGTATGAATGGCGTCCCACACCCCTGCATGTTACCAATGTGACAGAATATTCATGTCAGTGCTGCACATCGCACGCCATTATAAATGGCTTCCCAAGATCTGATCACTATTTATAATAGCGTCCCCAAGTGATGATGTGATAGGACGTAGGGAATCTCTGGCTAGTCTTCGAACGCTAGTCATACTAGCGTTTTGGTAGAGTTTTCTACTACCTCTTTCTAGGTCAGCTCTATTCATAACGTTTTGATAATTAACTCAACCAAAACACTTTTATGATATATTGTTTGGAGCAATACCCTAGTACAGTCAATATCTCTAGATAGGATGAGTTTTTGGTCACTATATGCTTCCCATAATGGGGAGATAGTGGCAGCAGCAAGTAACATCAGCTGGGATCCTCCACTTTCACAGATTAGTGCTTAGAATAGCAATATGGAAAAACAATATCCCATGTGCTTGCTTCAAAGTTGAATGTTTTCTCATTTATTGTCCATTTAAGAAGTCTCCACTGCAAAGTTCTTACATCTGCCTTATATCTTCATATATTTTCACTTGCTAGGATATCAATAACCAATTCTTAAAACAAGAGATGGAAAACCAACAATTCTCTCATATATGAGACATGTATAGGTAAATGAGTCTGACCTTGAACGTGATGGGATCCACATATGGTCGCCATTTGGCATTGTATCGTCAGTGACTTTGCAGAAGTTGCGCCCCTATTCCTACAGCATAAACAGTATGATGATGGCAACTAAGACCATGGCCTACAAATAAAGTAAGGATCTAGCACCGCTCCGTCAAATGACCTCTAAAAGTGCGTGGTCACCACAATGGCACTCTCAGTGATGCACAGAGACTACTAAATGACTTCACAGCCTTTTGAATTCAGTGCTATTATTTCTGTCTTTCATTGCTACCACTGTAATGCACTCACCCTTAACTTATTTTATCACAGCCATTGACTTTGTTGTATACACTGTTGAGATTTCAAATAAGAGAAGGATTAACGTGGGTCAGTTGTTAGAAGCCTATGCATTCGATATACACAATAATAAAACACAAATAATTCTCTTATAAAAAGATTAATCAACTCAACTGATTGATTTTTATTAGTCAATCACTTGATTTTCTGATAATCATGTGTTTTTTCAATATATACTTTCAATTCATTCTTAGTCTTCCAACAATACTCAACAACCGGTGCATTTTACGAGATGATTTAAATTGAAGATATTTATCCCCAAAAAAGTTTACCTAATTAAATTTATGCATTTCAAGCCTTCGCCTCTGATCTCAAATATCTTAAAATATCTCTCTAGTCAGTTTTGAGACCAACGCACTTGTTTAATTAACATAATTTTCTTAATCGTAACTCTTTTATCCATGTAAATAATAAAGTTTTCTGCCTGCCTATATGGGGAGAGGGGATCAACTCAATTAAGTAGATGGATGGATACCCTGAAAATCAAAAGATGCAAGGCCAATGATCGATATTAGATATTCTACAATATAAGGCTGAAATGGATTAAGGCTATCAAATATTTATTTTCAATTTGTTTAGCAAATGGCGAGGGAAACAGTCTTTTAATTCCAAAAAAAATAAAAAATATTATATATTTTTTATAATTAATTTTAATTATTATAAAATATATTTAAAATTAATTTTTTTAAAAAATTCAATGCATGTTATTCATTTACTTTATAATAATATAATTAATTTTTATCATTATAAATAAAAATTTCTTAAATAATTATTTAATTTTAGTTATATAAAGTTATAATATAATTTTTATTATAATTTTTTTTAGAAAAATAATTAAAAACAGTGCTTTTATTATAAAAAATTATGAAAAATATAAAACTAAAATTTTCAGTTCTCTATTGAAAAAATTGACACATATAGATATAGAACTCTATTTTTTATTTTTTTTAAACTACTACGATTTTCTTAAAAAATTACTCTACTTTTCCACAGCTGAATTAGTCCAAGCTTTGTTTTTATTTTCTTACATAAAAGATTTCTTATTTTTTAAAATATAATATTTGTATTTAAAAATTTTCATAAGATATAACAATTATTTAGAAATTTTTTATTTTTTGAAAGGAAAATTAAAATTTTTCATGAACATGAAAATAATATAAATTAGATATAGAAGACTTTATTACAATAATTAAATTTTCTGTTAAACAAATTCAATATGTAAATCTTAAAAATCAAATATATGAATAAATATACCTTCATTTAAAGATAGAATAACCCACTGAAAATGACCCATCAAATATTGCTTTACGTGATTAATATAGTTATTCATATATTTAATTTTTAAGATTTATATTGAAATTATTTTAATAAAAAATTAATATTGTAAGAAGGTTTTGATCTCTAATTTATACTATTTTTTTCTTTTGTAT
The DNA here is from genome assembly GCF_030052815.1 of Hevea brasiliensis. Taxonomy (NCBI): domain Eukaryota; kingdom Viridiplantae; phylum Streptophyta; class Magnoliopsida; order Malpighiales; family Euphorbiaceae; genus Hevea; species Hevea brasiliensis. Next base: position 91,521,284 of record NC_079506.1, read on the forward strand.
TGATTTAAATATTCAAATTAAGTATATTTGACTCATTTAAATATCATAAATATTTGTAGTAATGAATTTGTCACAAAACGAAGCATGCTCAATTGCTTATAATCAAATTATGTGCCGATTGTATAACACTATCCTTAGTAATAATAATAATAATAATAATAATAATAATATGTATTTATATTTGTTTCATTAATTAACTTATACTTTATTACTTATTATGCTATTTTAAATTTTAAAAATAAATTTTGTATTGCAACTATTTTCAATGATAACAATTTGTATCGATATATTTCCATATTTTTTAATTAAATAATTTTTTTATAACCCTATTAATCTTAAAATGAATATACTTAAATATACTTAAAAGAACTTTATTATTCAATCTAATATTTCAAAATTTTATATTTAATTATTTAGTGATCCTATGCGATAATTAATTTGATATTACATAATGACGTTGCTTGAGATTTTCAGGTGTGTGACTAATTTTTTTGTAGTCTGTAGTAAGTAAAAATGCAGCATCGGTGACTTGAGTAAGGCCATTCCAGTGCTCAAGTCATTAGATGCTTAAAGATGACAAAGCCAATACTTAAAAGAAAGTTAAAAGAATTGAATTGCATCCCTTAGTAGGTGTCATGAGTTATATTCATAGGGCAGGGAATGACACCTTTTCACCATAATCAGGATCTTGCCAGTTTATATCCAATAATTTTCCTTTGTATATTAGGGAGACGCCACATGTTATATAGCGATATTCTCGATAGAAATATGACACATCCCATCAGTATATATCCAATTTTTAAGATAGCTCCTTTTATCTTAACACTTTATCTTATCCTAATATTTTATGTTATATCTGAACAATCTGCATCTTATCTGAATACTCTACATCTTATCTGAGCATCCTGCCTCTTGTTTAAACACCTCATGTCTAGTTTGAACATGTTATATCTAGTCTAAACACTTTGCATCCGATTAAAACACCTTATGTTCAATTATAAGAATTTGAATCCGATTTGAATCTACCTTTAAGAATTAGTTCAAATTTTCAGCGTAACATAGCATATTGAATTTGAATAATATATGTTTCATACAGCAAATCCACAACGTACCCAAATCTAAAACATATATTAATTTTTAAAGGATTAATGCTAAACTATAAATTCTCAAATCCTCTATAAAAATAGAGCTAGGGTTAAGGACACACTAAAATATTGTTTTTTTTTTAATCTAATCTAACCTAATTATGGATTGTTATAACTTCTTAATTCTATTTGTAGAGAATGTTCTCATATTACAAATAAGGTGAAAGTAGTAGAAATTTTATTAATATAATTGATAAAGATGCGACTTATTATTATTTAAGATTCGATTTCGCAAATATATACTATAAAATTACAATGATGACTACTATTTGGCGACTAATCTTGGTTTGTACGTCTAATAAGATAAGGGAGGTGTTTTTTAAGTGGACCAGAATACTTGCACACACCAGAGAAAGAGAGAATCATTGTTAGAAAGGTGAAGCATTTAATAGTCAAAGTAACATAGAATTCCAAACAAGAACAAGCTAGTCACTGTTGGTGGCATTCCTCTGCCTTTCACTTTTGCAAATGCCTTATCCCTTACAATATTTCCGCTACAGAATCCCCCAGAGGGCAGTAAAAGAAAGAAGAAAACCCTCTCTCCCTCCCGTTAGATTTATTAAGATCTGGAGTCGCTTTCCTGTCTGACTCTTGTGACGACGTCGATGATGACCCATCACTTACCTTCTGATCCAATAAAAATCATCTTCTGTTTCTTATATTGTGCAAACCCCTTTTCTTGTTTATTTCTTTTCTTTGTATTTTTCTTCAAATTCTCTCATTTCCTTTTCTTTCTTTCTTTCTTTTGCCTAGTTAATAGTGTCACAATTAGGGTTTCACAGCCCTTTTCTGATTATATACATATTATCTTCTAAGTTGAATATTGTATGTATACTTCTCTCTGTGTATGTCTCGTTAATTAATTTACTTTCTTTATGTTTACTCCACGAATAGATATTATTTGCAGATTAAAAAAAAATGGTTTTTCTGGAGGACAAAAGCTGCTTTCTGGGATCTTTGCCAAGAATTCAAAGGTAAATCTAGATATCCTTTGGACATCTTTCTAACCATTTTTCTCTTCCTCTACGGAGTTACTTTAACATTACCTTGATGCATGTTTATAATAGAAGATGTTTGGTTCCTCTAATCTTTAATCGACCTTGTCAAAAAAATAAGAAAACAATCTCATTGCTTGATCTAAAAGTTTACATATGTATAGAAGGATCACTTTGCCTACTGGAAAAGAAGAAAAAATGATGTTGCTATTTTAGGGTTTTCTTTCATTTTGTTCAATAATGGAATATTAGATCCCTAGCTCTTTACTAATTTTCTATTATAACTTTGGGTAGTCAATATGCTTTCCATCTTATATGAATATGGGAAAATAAAAAGGGCAAGGGCACTACTAATTTTGTTTTTGTCTTTATATTTTTCATGCTTAATTTGACTAGTGCATGAGAAATATTAAATAGCCAGATGGGAATCTCTCAAATTACTTTCCATCTTGAGTTTGTTAAGCGGTTGGCTGTCATTTTAAATTATCTGCCCTTCACCAACAACTGAGAACCATATATAGTATCTTTGTGATTCAATTTGTCTCTTTTTTTTTCTTTTAATATGTGAAATTATTTTATGATATGTGATGATTTAATGGTGAAGAATTCATGAACAGAAAATGAAGATCCGTACTTGATCATCATCTGTTCTGACTGAAAATTAAAGAATTGTGTGCACTGAGCATTGCAGTATCTTGAAGAAGATAGTGTTGTAGTCAGAAATAGTTAAATGAAGAAATGGTGTGGGGGAGCTTCCTTCAGCCCACTCATGGATGGGGTGAAAGGGGCTGGAACTATCTGCCGACTCATTCATTCAAGCACTAGTAGACAAAGAGATAGTGGCAAATACTGTTTTAGCTACTGTGATTGTGTGAATGATGCGGGAGATAATTTTGCATCCCTCTTTTTCTGTGCTTGGACTGAAGGGAGCTCCTCCTTTCTATTGCCTTCATTTTGCTTGTTTGTTATCCTACGTCTTCCACTGTCACCACAACATTAAGTAGAGCTTATGGATAATTTCTTATAGCTACTGTTACATACGGCCAGCTAATAATGTTCTTCAATAATAACAAGCCCTTGCAACTATTGAGACGTTTTCCCACCACATGACTGTCAATATATATATAGTACATTTCTGACACATGTTTTAATGCTTTGCAGAGACACCAGCAAACATCAACAAGTACGTACGAGTAACTAAAAAAAATGAATGTTGGTTAATATGTAACAATGAAATAAAAACTTACTATTTCTTTAAGTTCATTTGATTCGTTTGAGACGACTCAATTATCAATAAGTTAAAATTGGTTGATATAATTTGCATCATTTCCAATATATGTATTTGTGCTGGGCAATGTATCACTGACAGCAATAGCTAGCATATATCTCCCTTTTTCCTTTTTTTAGCTGGCTACACAAGGAAAAGTATTTTCTGATGCAATATAGTTGCAAGGTTGCACCTCGCCAGCTACTTGTTTTTATTCCTTGTTTAGCTTCTTGTTCTCGATAACTTAATTTCCTTTGGCTATATATACATATATATAGCATTTGCATTTGCATACTTGTAAACTTGATTTGTCCTCGTTTTCTATTGCCTTTGTATGTATGAAGTACAGTAATAGCAAGCCAAGAATGCAGCCTCCTTTCTGTTCATTTCTTGAAGGGATTTTGATTATTATGGTAAAACCAAAAGTTTCTGGAACTGCACATATACTTTAATGCCTAGTGGTTAGTTTTAAGTATATAATAATTAACCACGTCGAAGATTCACAGCTCTCACTTCGATTTTTATTTTTATTTGTATTTTATTTTTGGTTGTTGGAGGGGAAAAGTACATGTAAATATTTTTTGATATTTTCATTTGAAAGCTGCACGCCATTTGTTTAATTTAATTAAGTTCTTGGAAATACAAATACGTTAATTAATTAAGTTGTTCTTCTTGCTGTATGTTAGTTTTGGAATTTGGAACATGTGTGATGTATTGCCAAATATGGACGAGGTTAGGTCTTCAGTTTTGTTCCCGTTTTAGCAATTCAACTTTGTTCTTTCTGGCACAACTTGTATTTTGGGTGCCTTCGCCTTTTTTTTTTTTTTTTGCTTATTTTATAGGCAGTTTGAGGTTCAACTGTTAAAATAATACTTTTCGAAAATTTTATTTTTAAATGTGTTTAAAAAAATAAATAGAGTTGTTTTATTATTTTTATAATAATAATAATAATAATAATAATATCCTAATATTTCAAATTTCATTATTTATAGTGTGAATCCATGGAAAAAAAGCACCTCATTTTATAAATTAAATAAATTATTTTATGTAAGTGCATATATATATATATAATGGAAGATATAATTTATAAATTTCTTCATACGTAAATTATACACGTGGGAAGAAATTCTAATTCATACAAGGATATGCTGTAGTGGACCATCTCCATTGCATAACCTCTGTGTTTTTTTTTTTTTTTTTAAAAAAAAAAGGTTATAAATTATTACATTTGAGAGTTTTAAGAGGAATGGAAAGTTAATGAGAAAAAAAAATTAGTAAAAATTTTTATTGTAAATATTTTATTAAAATTAAATATTTTAAAATTAATAAATATAATAATTTATCTTCAATCATTACTTCATATTATAGTTTAATTCATATTTCACTTTTTAATAGTTTTTACCGGAACCGTACATGAGATAGGAATATAAAATATATAAAAATGATCTTAGTTACAATTAAAATTAATAGATTTATCAATAATAAAAATATAATAACTCAAATTATTAATAATGATAAAACTTTAACTTGAAATTTGTTTCTGAAAATTCAGTTTTACCTAATTTTATCATTAAATCAAGGCATATTACTTTTTTTTAATTAATTTTAATATATGGGAGTTTAAACTCTAGATTAAAGCGTACCAAATATAATATAAAGTCTAAAAAATGTTTATGAAACATATGAGTTAGTTGGTTTAAAAAATTAAAAAAAAAATAAATCAACCAAATTTATAATAAATTAAATTAAATCATTCAATTTGATTGTTTTTTATTTATCTAAAACTTATTTAGGACAAATTTCATTCATAATTTTAGTTATTTTTTTTAATTTTTAGTTATAATTCGCAATCTAATTACAATTAACTAAAAATAAATTATTTAATTTTTTTTAGAAAATCAAATTAAATTTTAATAAATTAAAATTTTTAAAATGAAAATTTAAGTATAATTAATTAATTTTTTTTTAAAACTGATTATAGTTAATTTATTAAAAAATAAAACTAAATGTTTCGTCGATTTTTTATAAAACTATAAATTTGAAAAGCAATATCATAAAAAAGAAAAGGCAAATAACAGAAAATATTATATACGCAGTTAAAAAAAAAAAAGAAAATATTATATACAGTTGCCAGCTGGCAAAATGCATGAGAAGACAAAAAGAAATGAACAAAAAAAGAGGGAGGAAATTGTGTATTGCTGGTAGCGGAATGAGCTAGTCATTAGATCTACCTGCGAGGTTGGGCTTTCTTGGGGAAACGAAGAAACTAGAGATCAGAGAATCGCTCGCAGTTGCAGTTTCTATTTCAATTCAAAAGGTTATGTATTTTTGCTCAAATTCAATTAATTTTATATGAAATGCTCATATTTAATTCAAAATCTAGCATCTTCAATGACTTTTTCGCTATTTCTGATGTTTATAGCTTGTTTTATATCCAGAAATAGTCGAGTTCACCGATCAGTTTCTGTCAAAATTAGAGGAAATAATTCATCGTCCTTCTCCTCAACTTTCCTGTAAGTGGAAATTTTTCTGGCATTTTTTTCTTCAGTAAATACCTAAAATCGACTGATAGGGCGACTAGATTCCTAATTTTCGCCCAATTTCCTTGATTTTACATTTGTGGCACTTTCTGAATCAAATTTGATTCGGCTCCTGAGGATGGGTTTCTCTTACTACATTTTAACTCTAACTTCCTCTCGTGCTTGGCAAGTTTAAGTTACAATGTCCTGTAATTTCATTAATATATAGCTCATTCCAGCCTTATCAATTATTTTGCTGCTTTACTAGCTGGTTTCATTGCATTTCAGTTTTTTTTTTCAATAATTGATAGTGAAACAAGATTTTTGCAATGAATAAATAAGAGAAATGCTAATGAAGAAGCTCCTTCCAATCTCATTGATGTCTGCCAAAACCACTCCTTCAAAATCCTCCTGGAAGGGTCTGTTTGATATTGCTGTACTGTGATGCCCTAGAGACAAACACTCATCTTAAATATATTAGTTAAGTTAAATTTGAAATTTTTTAGTAAAAAAATTTCACTAAACAGCTTTTTCAATTTTTTTTAACAGTATCTAGAACAGTGCTTTTCCAAAAAGCGGGTTGGAGCCATAATTTTGTCTACAATTGTTTTATAAACAATCTTTGATTCCTAACATCTTAATGTTTCTCTCTGGTTAAATACTCCAATATCAAAATCTTTACACAATGCCAGTCTACAAGCCTTTTTTCCTCCTACATGCCAAAAGCATTAATTTTGAATTCTAGAAACCCTCTAGTGTTTCTGGACTTACCTAATTTTCCTCATATATACCATATAGTCAACCCCAATTATAAGAAGAACTGGTGATTTATTATCAGTTCTCATTATTGATCAGCAGCATTCAGATATTTTAACAGGTAACATATAAACTTTACATCTTGTGATCAGCTTGTCCATTTCAAGTTCCATTCATACAGTTATTATCTTTTGTGACAGAGCTTTACCTGTGCTACTGCAACGTTGTCTATCCTGTTTCCTATGGATTCCTTCAGTTTTTGATTGCTTTAAGCAAGCCTCGGTGACCATTCCTTCATCCCTCATGACTTCAACTGTTTCAACTTCTCGAGGATTTATTCCACCAACAAGGCATAGCTCCTTTGAATCCTCAAGTATCATTGGTCCTGGATCTTTAGGTCAGCCTGAGCTAGATAGTGATGAAGCAGAGTTGCTCTCTGTATCCTGGAACCAGGATTATGGTTGCTTTGCTACTGGCACAAACCGGGGGTTTCGTATATATAACTGTGAGCCCTTTAAGGAAACTTTCAGACGTGATCTGAAAAATGGGGGATTCAAAATTGTTGAGATGCTGTTCAGGTGCAATATTTTGGCACTTGTTGGCAGTGATTCTAATTCCCAGTATCCTCCAAACAAAGTTTTAATCTGGGATGATCATCAGAGCCGGTGCATTGGTGAATTTTCATTTAGGTCTGAGGTTCGTGCAGTGAAATTAAGACGGGATCGAATTGTTGTTGTTCTTGAGCACAAAATTTATGTTTATAGTTTCATGGATCTAAAACTTCTTCATCAGATTGAGACTCTGACAAATCCCAGGGGACTGTGCTGCCTTTCTCACCATTCAAATACATCTGTTTTAGCTTGCCCAGGTCTTCAACGAGGCCAGGTTCGAGTTGAACACTTTGGGCTGAATGTCATGAAGTTGATTAATGCTCATGATTCTCATCTTGCATGCATCACCTTGACAATGGATGGCCTGCTTCTTGCAACTGCTAGTACAAGGGGCACCTTGATAAGAATCTTCAATACAATGGATGGGACTCGCTTGCAAGAGGTAGCTTGTTGGACCTTTTTTCTTATGAGTAGTGTGAATATGGTGGTTATCTTAAAAATTCACCAAACTTTCTTTTCTAGGATGTCTATTACTCTCTTACTTGTAAAAGGTGGTGTATTTAGTGCACAAGACTCCTCTTTTATGAGGTTTGGCTTAGGTTCAGTTTCTTGTAGTCTTGTAGACACTACTTAACCTTAAGTCAAATAAAACTGGTGCATTAAAGCAGTCCAACTCATTAGTTTATTTATTAATTATTGAACTTTGATCAGAAGAAGTGGCCTATTTGGGAGCTTAAGAAATAGAATGTTTGAATTAAATTTTAACCAGTTCTCCTCTATGAATTTATGTGAAAAATGAACATATAATTTTCTTTAACCTTTTTAAGAGTTCAGAGTAATTACAAAATTGTGGTTGGACTTGATAATTTAGCATCTGGTTCACATTGCTTATTTCTCATACGATGTTCCACAGTCAAACAATTTGATTTGATATAAATGACTAAATCAGCATTTCAAACATATTTCAAATGCTGTTTGTCTTACACTTATTTCAAATGCTTCCTGGTAACAGATTTTTGGGTAGTGTTATTTTTTAATTAGAATTTAGACTCATAAAAGTGCTTTCCTTCAGGTGCGAAGAGGAGTCGACAGAGCAGAAATTTATGGCATTGCACTCTCTCGGAATGTTCAGTGGTTGGCTGTGTCAAGTGACAAAGGTACTGTTCATATTTTCAGTCTTAGAGTTCGTGTGGCTGGGGAGGACTCTTCCTGTCACTCAAGTCCTATTCAGGGTCCAGCATTGTTAAACCAGAATTCATCAACTTCCCTTGATGCCCTTATCTCTCCAAGCACTAGTGCTAACCCTGGTTCATCCTTGTCTTTTATGAGAGGTGAGAAGATTTTATCTATATTTTTGTATAAGCTTATTAATAAATGTTTCTAAGACGCTACCTTTAGTGTCTTCTTCATCTATCTTTTTTTTTTTTTCTCTTTTTCTCCATTGAGCAAAAGCCAAAAGGCCTTGACTGACTTTGATAACAATGAGCTGCATGATAGTTTATAAGAAGGTTTCATTTGATAACAAGTTTATGATGTGTAATTCTTATAATGAAAATGCCAGTATTTATTTCAATAAAATCTGATAAAAATTGCTAAATAAGTTCTAGAAACCCAACATAAGTATCTGAAATTCCATATGTTAATGTCACATAATATAGGAGATATAGGAATAAGATGTGATGTGAGTGAGTGTAATTTCTAAAAGTTTTAGGAGAGTATGGAAGGGATCAGTTTGGTGGAAAGTTAGTAGATTCTGTTATAGCTAACTAATTCTGTTAGTTAGTTAAAGTAGTCAGCTGGGCAGTTAGGGGAGAGTATAAATAACTCAGTGTAGCTATCTTGCAATTCATTCCAAGAATTATCAAGAATAGAGTATCTTCTTCTATTCTCTCTATCTCTCTCTACCTTTCTATCTTTCTCCCTTATATCTCTATTTCTCTATTCTTCTCTGCTAGGGATTTCTTAACTCAACATTTAAATGCTGATATGTGTTTTTCCCCCATCATAATGTTCCCTAATCTGGATTAAATAAATGTTTTTTTCCCAAGAGAATGTGCTCAAAAGCTGGATTGATACACCTGCCTTTTCCATTTCTAAAAGTTTTCATTTGTAGGGGAGGACAAGTGCAAGTTTCTTTCCTGTTTTCTGTTCCCTCTTTCTCCTGCCTAACTCTCTTCCTTTTGGGTCAGGAAGGGAGACAAGACTTGTGTCTTACACCTGACATTGCTGTATGAATTCTAGTTTTTTCAAGGCTTATGCTTTTGATACTTCTTTCAGGGGTATTACCAAAGTATTTTAGCTCTGAGTGGTCATTTGCTCAGTTCCACTTACCAGAAGACACCCAATTCATTGCAGCATTTGGATCCCAGAATACTGTTATTATTGTTGGCATGGATGGAAGGTATGAGCTTATCTTGTTCTTTTACCTGCTACAGTTCTAGTTCATTTGCATTTGTGTTCCTCTTTATTTGCAATAAGAAATTTTGAGTTGTTTGAATATAAGAGTTTGTTGCTTAATGGCTGTTTTAATTAATAAAAAAATGCTTTGTGTCTGGTCTTTTGACAATGACTAACCTCTCTGCCCAATTTCCTCTCTTGATCTCCTAAAACCTTATCACTGATTTCCCTCTATCCTGAGCTGTCTCCCATCTTTGTTTTCTCACATTATATTTCTGATTTTGCGTTTGCTTCAGCTTCCTCATTCTTAAACATTACTCTTTTTAACATTTTATTGAAAAACTAGGTCTAGCTGGCCAAATATTGAGATATTATCCGTAATGATTGAGGTCATAGAGACACTATAAGTAATATCTGGTCTGAGTACAAAATTCAGTTATGATAATTTGAGATGGGGATTGTTATCAGTGGATTTTTAGTGGACACTGCAGGATGTTAGATAATAGTGATCACATAGGAAATAAATTGTTTTCAACCATTTATTTACTTATTTTGATGGATCACTCCATTCCACCATCTTCCATCTCACAGATTTCAACCCTGTTATCAGTTTCTACAGGTGCAGCTTTGATCTGGTTCATGGAGGAGAGATGTTGCAGCAGGAATATGCACGCTTCCTGAAAACAGAGAGCAGGCCTAGATAAGGTTATTAGTTATTCATGCCCATTATATACTTTTTGCCTCGTGTAAATATGGATCCTAAATTTTAGCAATGTAAATATTGTTGCATGAAATATCTCATCAAGTGTATAGCATATAAGCAATGCTGTTCCAGTCGCCTTTTGAGGGCAATAAATTGTTTGGTGGCAATGCAAATATTACCATTGATGGATTCTCAATGAATGCATTGGTAACATTCTCTGGTATATTCAACTTTGCTGCAGCGGTACAGAAACTTTAACTGTGTTCTCCAATAAGTTTTTTTTTTTTTTTTTTTTTTTTTTTTTTTTTTTTTTTTTAAGTACACATTTTGAGTTAATAGTCTTTCTGTTTGGCATTACCATTACACTGGGCATTTGCCCGCGTTGCGTGATTTTTTAAAGTTTTCAAAATTGTTATATAAAATTATTGAGTGTCATTTTACAATGCAAACTATTAAAATTTGCAAAAAAAAAGAGTATAATGGTTGCGGAGAATATACCCGTAAAAGTTAAAATGGTGAAGATTCATCTTCTTCCTTGTACATTTTTCTTTCAAAATTAAAATCCTTTTACACAGCATATGTTTTGGTGCACTCTTGTTTGCAAATTGTGTCAACATTCTTGTACTGGTATTTTTCTGAACTATATCATATACTGCTGTACCACTCATAGAGGAATTTCTAGAATTTCCTGCATGTATAGTTTTTTACTATTAACTCATTAGTTTGAAATGAAAGAAGTGATAATTAAAATAAACAAATGATCAAGTTCGGTATATATGAATGCACCATCTTATAGGTGTTGCCAAACACTTAATACCAACATTTGCTATATTTACCTCTTCTACTAAAAATTCCTTCAACCATTTCTTTGTCGAAAGCACATTTTTCTTTCAAAAATAACAAATGTAGTGAAGACAATAAAAGAATAATTCATGTTTAAGTTGAGTAAATGGAGCTTTACATTGTTCTTCTAGCTGTAAACATCCCATACATAATATCATCATTTTGTGCAATTATCAACACAAGCCAAGATGGTTTTGTATAAAGTTTCAAGCATCTACCTTTGGAAGTAATCACAGAAGAAATCAGCAGAGTAATTTATGAACGATTCCTAATATTTGAGCTGCAAGAGAAGAAAAATTATGAAAATGACATTCAAACAAATAAATAGAAATCTGCAGAGTAATGTATGAACGATTCCTAATATTTAAGCTGCAAGAGAAGAAAAATTATGAAAATGGCTTTCAAACAAATAAGTACTATTCATGTAGGGGCGAATATTATTCAGTTCTAACCAAATAAACCGACCAAACCGATTTAATTAGGTAACTCGATTAGATTTATCTGGCAATTTGGTTTGCTTTTAGTTTTTGAGATTTTTTGTTTTCTCGATTCAGTTCGGTTTTGGAGAAAAAATTTTCAGTAAAACTGAATCGAACAAAATTAGGTGAAATGAGGTCCAAATCAAGATAAAAATCATGAAATAGTATGAAAATTAGGCCCAAATAAAAAAGTCCATTAAAAGCCCAAACTGATTAGTTCAACAAAACAGAATTAAATTGGTTTGGTTCAATTCAATTTTCTTAACATTTCGATTCGATTCGGTTTTATTTGTAATATTTATAAATTTGATTAGTTCAATTCGATTTAAACCGAATGCTCAGTCCTATTCATATTTATGCAAAGGTATGTACATGCACCAGGAGAGGAAAATGGGGCGTGGGAAAGCCAAGAGGGAAGCAAGCATACTTATCCAATGGACATGGTGTCCCTCTATACAGTAGTGATAGATCCAGTTCAATATGCAGAGTGCTTTGTATGCCCTACATCAGAACCTAGAAGTAGATAGATTAAGAGCAATGCAATTGTTTAAACATTCAAAGTATTCCAGAATTTTTTTTTTTCATTCCCTCCCATGCCAGCTCAACCTAATCTTTCAAAATTTTTTTTAATGAAAAGTTCCCATTTCCTTAGGGAGGCTATATTATGTTCTCTGAGCTGGACAAAAAAATGTTCTTTTAAGTAATATGAAAGGAGGGTGGATCAGAAATCAATAGATAGGTTAAGAACATTAACCTCTTTAAACATTTAGAGAATTTTAGTTTTTTTTTTTTTTTCTCATTCCCTCTCATGTCAACTCTACACAAACTTAGTTTGAAAGTTTTTTCTAATGAAAACATATTTCCTTGGGAAAATTCAATTTTGTTCTATGAGGAGGGGAAAAAATTCTTTTTTAGCAATATAAAGAGAGGGCAGGTACACTAAAGAGAAACATATACTTCCCAACATGAAATTAATTAGATAAAGATATGTAATACAATAGCAAAATACCCAAAGAGAGAGAGAGACATATTTTCCCATTAATCTGTCAATGTCTTTTGTTCTTTGCAATTGCTGCAATACAATGTATTGCTACAACTTCCAGATATAAGGAAAATGCCCACATAAAACTGATACAAATCGAAACTCATAGGAGATACCTAACGAACACTTCAACAATTCAGTGTCACTCTCCAATTGAGTAGAATTTAGAAACACACAATGAACCTAGGTCAAAAACACATGAATAACTAAATACTAAATTCAGAACAAAGATAAACCTACCCCTCAAATGGTTTCTTGTAAGAACTTCAATTTCACAGGAGATCTTAGCACTCTCAGATTCCATCGTATTTAGTTCCTCTTTCAGATGCTCTACAAAAGCATTTGCATCAACACATGCTCTGGTCGAAAATCAAAATTATACATAGATTTTCACATGCAGGGATAAAAATTACAGCAAAAAAAAAAAATCAGTGTCAAATAACAGTAAAATTCACATAATCTGCTGAACTTTGCTCAGCATAATAATAATAAAAAAAAAAAGTAAAGAAACAAAATATCATGTTAAGAAAATAGAACTTGTCAAGAATTTGTTTGAAATATATTAAACCGTTAAAAAGAGGACATTATAATCGAACTATGAAAATGACATTCTCAATCTCACTATAGCTATAGATAAAATGGCCAAAATATGCTAGTGGATGCATACTCTGCAAATCAAGTGCAAAGAAAAACTGACCTTAGTGCCATCAGAGACACAGTATTTTAGTGATGGTAAATCTACATTAACACTTTAAAAAATAAGTATGCCAATTGAAAATGACAATCCCATCCTGTTATAGGTAGTTTTTCTTCATATATTTGCGGTTACAATCAATTCTCTAAGTTTCACATTATTGAAATTGCAACGTATAATAGAATAATTGAGCATTAATTATACACTTATTGTTAAATATTGCATTATGTCCATTATATTCTTAGATTTCCTCATTTCCAAGCAAGACAAAGTTACTCGAAAAATCTCATATGCACCAAATTTTGCCCCCTCTTCACTGCATTCAGAGTATAAAAGTTGTGAAAAACTACTCCTCTTTCACCTCTGCTCAATACTATTATTCATAGTTATTTGGTTGTGAATATCATGTGCTTTCTTATTCTATATCAAATATGCCCAACATGCTAGAATTTTCAAGATTAAAATGCATATATGTATAATCGATTTATGGTAGGAGATTTACCACATGCAAATTAAAGTGCAAAACAAGATCTTATTTACTGCTCTACTGGATCCAAAGGCTAAAAATTATGTCAAATGTAGTGTGATTCATTGTCCTGCTTTCCTCATGAACACATGTGAATCAACCAGGTGCTTTGCATGAGCTTAAGAAATTTTACTATCCATCCATACGGATAATTTATAAAGTCAGTTACCAATGAAAGATGTAATATTTTTATGATAAGAACATGTAATTCCAAATGACAAAGAATCGTGAAATAAATAAACAATTGAAATCCAAACCTCAAAAAATTGTCGCTAGTTATGATAGGCTATGTAGTTGATAAACCCTTTTTTTTCTTGGTGGGTGGGGGATTGTTCATCAGATGAGCTATCAAAATCTCCTTGTAGAACTGGAAGTATCAATCATACTGGAAACAGAAAGTCACAGGACACTGGATCAACAAAGTTGATACATGAATCTTCTCATATACTCTTAAGATATGCAAGCCACAATAAACTCTCACAAGTCACATTAAATTAAGTGAGGAAGACATGAAAGAAAACTGCGAATGGATGGATGATCTCATAATTCCCTTGACCTGTAGAATTATATATATGGACCTCTCTAATAGGCTAAAACAGATGGAGAAAAATTGAGTTGGCATCAGAGATGGTAGTAATGGTGGCAACTTATGATTTTAAATATAAAGTAGCAATCTTTGCTCATATCCATCAGCATCATCAAGAAAAAAATTCTATGCATGTTTTCCAATTATTCTGATAAGCAGTCCTAACCATTCCTTTGTTATACAATATAATTTGTTAATCACCCAAATGTCAATTCCAACATGGCCTATTCATTCTACATTTTTAACCCAAAAATAATTAAAGCTCTCTTCTTAATTACAGTGTTCACTTTGGTTGGACAAAAACTTCCCCATCTCTGCCATTAAAGATTTTCTCTTTTTGTTTTCTTTTAGTTTCTTTTCTTTTCCTCTCAAAATAAGAACCCAAAAAGAGTATCTATGTATAGATATTTCCCTTTGTTTCTAGAAGCATAAATTCTCTTTTTTTCAAGAAAAAAAAATCCTCTTTAATTTTATAAAAAAAGTAATGCTGATCCCCTGTTTGCTACTTTCAGAAAAAATATTGTATTCCTACAAATATGATAGGCAAGACATATTTTTTTTCCATTAATCAATTGGTTTGATTAGATTATAATAAGATGACTCTTTTTATGAATATGTATCTCTTTCTACATTATACATATTTTTATCAACTAACCTCTCTCACTTTTATACTAATTAATTTTGGCATGAATAATTTATTGTGGAAACCCATATATATATATATATATATATATATATATATATATATATATATATATATATATATATATATATATATATATATATTATTTATTATTATTTTATTTTAATTAGCTAACAATAATTTAATATATTTATAAAAAAATATATTTTATTGGATGACCTGCTTATTTATTTTTAGATATATATATTATTTTTGAAATTAAATATATATCTGCAATCTGAACAACCCAGTTCAATAATAACTTTTATCCCATTCTAGACCTAATAGAACTCTTAAAATATATATACCCTGATAATCTCTTCTGCTAAACTTTGCTCTCAAAACCTATTTGTCACCTCCTTTTTCTACCAAATACTCTTAACATATATATATATATATATATATATATATATATATATATATATATATATATATATATATATATATATATTTACGATTTATAATTTAATGTGCGCAGAGAATCTCTAAATTTTTACTTCTCTATTCATCACCATCGATTTTATTTTCAAGGAGATTCGAATATTCAATCTGTCATTTAAAATTGTCTCTCTTTCATTGAAAATAACTATTGTCTTGGAAGTTCCAGGTGAGTAGTAATTATAGTATATAACACCGTTTTAGTCCCTTTTAAAATTTCTTAGCATTAAGTTTGTTATTAAATGAAATTTTAAATCAATATTTTAACAATTATTTTACATGTGATTTTCTAGAGTTTTATTTTATTGTTGAATTTTATTTTGATTTTGATTAAATAATTGATTTTGTCAACTATCTCTGCATTAGAGCCATTAGGATTTTGGGAACAGGCTTTTAATATATTTATATTGATTGATATTTGACTATAAAATTTACCGATGTGTTACACTGAATTGATTTGAGATTGATTTGATCTTATTGACTCTCTGAAATCATTGAAATAAACTATTGGAATTGCACTATCAGTTATTATTAGCTATCTGAAATTTTTTATTGATTTTGATTGATTTGTACAAATTTATCTATTTCTGTTATCTGGCCCCACCGTGTGGACTATTACGGTATTAGGTTGCATTGTTGAGTCATACATCATTGCAGTTTATGGTTTGCATTAGTATCATATGCATTGATATCTGTGAAGGAGGAGGAAGGTATCTAATATCTGGTAGCGCGCTTACCATCTGGCCTTTGGTGATGTGGGGTATCATCGCCCTAGTGCACTGTACCATAAAATTTTTATTGAATGAATATCTTTTATATATATGTTTTATGAAATTATTTTATTAATGATTTTGATAGCATGAGCATGATTTTATTGAATAAAAAATTTATTGTGAAATTAATCAAGCGTCTGCCTGTTCCTATTCCGTTGTATGCTATAATTATCATTCACTGAGCATTTAGCTCAAATCACGTTTTCTCTGTCTGTTATCTGTTTCAGATTAGTAGAATTCTACAGCTGATCTAAATATTCAGTACATTTTCTGGAGAGGAACAATCTTTGATTTTTTCTCATCGTATGCCCGAATTCATATTTTCTCGGGTTAATAAGTAGTTTAGTTTATTGAATAGTTTAAGTTTTTATTTGAAATCTTTAGAGACTCCTCAGTTTACTTATGGGATATTTATTATGTTTATTCAACATTTTGTTTATTTAAATTTTGTCTATTTTTTGGGATTAGTAAGTGACAATATATTCATTCAAGATACTCTGATAAGGCTTGCATGATTTAAGAATACTTAAATTATGCGCCGGTCATGGTTTAGAATTTTGAGTCGTGACAAAGTTGGCATCAGAGCTCGGTTGAGGGATATTTATTATGTTTATTCAGCATTTTGTTTATTTAAATTTTGTCTATTTTTTGGGATTAGTAAGTGACAATATATTCATTCAAGATACTCTGATAAGGCTTGCATGATTTAAGAATACTTAAATTATGCGCCGGTCATGGTTCAGAATTTTGAGTCGTGACAAAGTTGGTATCAGAGCTCGGTTGAGGTCTAGTAAACTTGCGGAGCATAGGATCCTTAACGTCTTTTTAGTTTATCATTGCTTTAGATATCCGCGTCCTTCGTACTTTTTCACCTGTCTTAATTTGACTCACATTTTCATATTTAATACTTGTTTATTAAAATGAATATGTGCCTGAGTCTGTTAAACGTAAGAGGAGAGCTAGGGCCAAGGGTCTTAATGTTGCAAACCTTGATCCAACAAGGGAGGTACCATCTCAAACTATTAATCAGACATCTGAATAGACACCTATGGCTAAGACTGGAGCACAACCATTCCTTTGTTTCTCCATACTTTTCCATGATATTTAGTACACCACCTACTTTGTTAGAGTGTCCTTTATCTGTATCAACACCTATGAGGAACGCAATAGACACTGATATGGTGTAGAGCGGATGTATAGTTCACATTGGAGATAGAAAATTAGCTACAGATCTTGTTTCTTTAGATATATTGGAGGTTGATGTGATTTTAAGCATGGATTGGTTAGCCACTTATCACGTTTCATTGGATTGTCATAATAAAGTTATACTCTTTAAAATTCCTGGGGAGCAAAATTTCAATTTCAGAGAGATCGCAGTATAGCCTCTAGTAATCTTATCTCAGTAATGAGTGCTAGCTGATTATTGCGAAAGAGGTGTAAAGGGTATCTAGCTTATGTTAGAGACGTTCAGGTAGAAGGTGCAGGTTTGGAGAATGTTGCAATGGTTAAGGAGTTTCCTGATGTGTTTCCAGAAGATTTATCAGGTTTACCCCCGGAGCGAGAGGTAGAGTTTAGTATAGACTTAGTTCCTAGAACTGAGCCCATATCTATGCCACCTTATCGTATGGCACCCGCAAAACTTAGGGAGTTGAAGGAGCAGCGATAAGACCTACTAGATAAGGGGTTTATTTGCCCTAGTGTTTCTCCATGGAGTGCTCCTGTGTCATTTGTGCGAAAGAATGATGGTTCCTTGAGAATGTGGATTGATTATAGGCAATTGAATAAGGTGACTGTGCGTAATAAGTATCCTCTTCCACGCATAGATGACCTGTTTGACCAACTTCAAGGTGCAAAGCATTTTTTCAAGATTGATCTTCGATCTGGGTATCATCAATTGAGGGTCAAGGAAGAAGACATACTCAAGACAGCCTTTAGGACTAGGTAGGGACACTATAAATTTCTTGTAATGTCTTTTGGTCTTACCAATGCTCCAGCCGCTTTTATGGATCTCATGAATAGAGTTTTCAAGCCTTTCTTAGATCAATTTGTTATAGTGTTCATTGATGACATTCTAGTGTACTCAAAGAGTAAAGAGGAGCATGAGCAGCATTTGAGAATTGTCCTTCAGACCTTACAGGAACACAAGTTATTTGTCAAGTTCTCAAAATGTGAGTTCTGGTTAGATAGTATGGCTTTTCTAGGCCATACAGTATCTAAGGATGGGGTGTATGTTGATAAGAAGTAAGTTGAGGCAGTGCTTCATTGGCCAAGACCCACAACTGTGTTAGAGATTTGTAGTTTCTTAGGTTTAACAGGGTATTATAGATGGTTTGTTCAAGACTTCCCTCGTATTGCAACACCTTTAACTAAGTTGACACAGAAGAATATGAAATTTCAGTGGTCTGAAGCTTGTGAAAAAAGTTTTCAGAAGCTTAAGACTCGTTTAACTACAGTACCAATGTTAGCTCTTTCATCTGGATCAGGGGGTTATGCAGTATATTGTGATGCTTCTAGGATTGGTTTAGGATGTGTTTTGATGCAGCATGGACGGGTTATTGCATATGCTTCTCATCAGTTGAAAAGGCATGAGCAGAATTATCCAACTCATGATTTGGAAATGGCTGCAGTAATTTTTGTTTTAAAAATCTGGAGGCACTATCTGTATGGTGAGATTTGTGAAATCTTTACTGACCACAAAAGTCTCAAATACATCTTCGACCAATGTGATCTTAATCTTAGGCAAAGAAGATGGGTAGAATTGCTGAAGGATTATGATTGCACCATACAGTATCACCCTGGAAAAGCTAATGTGGTGGCTGATGCTCTAAGCAGGAAGTCTTCTGGTAGTTTAGCCCATATATCTACCAAGATGAGGCCTCTAATTGGTGAATTACATGAGTTGCTAGATCAGGGAGTAGAGTTTGAAATCATAGCTAGATCATTCTTAGCACATTTTTGAGTTAGATCTATCGTGATTGATCGAATTAAGGCTGCTCAGAAGAGGGATTCTCAGTTGTGTGAGATTATAGATAGTATTCATCAAGGCCAAACTCAAGGGTTCATGTTAAATGATGATGGGGTTTTTCGTTATGTCACTAGACTTTGTGTCCCCAATGTTGATGAGTTGAGAAGAGAAATCATGGAGGAGGCACACCATTCTGCTTACATAGTACACCCAGGTTCAACTAAGATGTACCGTGACTTAAGGGAGCATTATTGGTGGGGTGGCATGAAGAGGGATGTTGCAGACTTTGTTGCTAAATGTTTGACTTGTCAACTGGTTAAGGCAGAATATCAGAGACCATCTGGGTTATTTTAGCCGTTGCTTATTCCTGAGTGGAAATGGAAGCATATTTCCATGGACTTTGTTGTGGGTTTACCAAGTACACGAGGTGGTTACAATGCAATATGGGTGATAGTGGACAGATTGACAAAATCTGCTCATTTTCTTCCTGTAAAGACTACATATGACTTTGCTTAACTTGCACAGTTGTATATAAACAAGATTGTTAGTCTTCATGGAATTCCAGTTTCCATTGTCTCTGATCATGGTACTCAGTTTACTTCTCGATTTTGGAAGAAATTCCAAGAAGCTTTAGGAACATGAGTAGACTTTAGTACTGCTTTTCACCCTCAGACGGATGGACAGTCAGAAAGAAGCATACAGACATTAGAGGACATGCTTCGTGCATGCGTTATGGATTTTGGTGGCTGTTGGGATCACCATTTGCCTTTAGTGGAGTTTGCTTATAATAACAGTTATCAGGTAAGTATAGAGATGGCTCCATATGAGGCATTATATGGTCGAAAGTGTAGGTCACCAATTTGTTGGGATGAAGTTAGAGGAAGAAGGCTTACAAGACCAGAATTGATACAATTAACTTCAGAGAAGGTTCTACCAATTTGTGATAGACTTTTGACTGCTCAAAGTCGATAGAGAAGTTACGCTGACCTTAAGCGTAAAGACATAAAGTTTATAGTTAGTGATCATGTATTTCTAAGAGTTTCACCTATGAAAGGAATCATGAGGTTTGGGAAGAAGGGGAAGCTTAGTCCTTGTTTTGTTGGTCCATTTGAAATTTTGGAGAGAATTGGAGCAGTTGCTTACCATTTAGCCATTCCACCTGGTTTTGCACATGTTCATCCAGTTTTCCATAGTTCTATGCTTAGGAAGTATGTACCAGATCCATCTCATATTTTGCAACCTCAAACCATGCAATTTAGGGATGATATGTCATATGAGGAGCAACCAGTAAAGATTTTAGATCAACAAATTAGGAAACTCCGGTCTAAGGAAGTGGCTTTAGTCAAAGTCTTGTGGCATAATCACTCAAGTAGTGAGGCCACATGGGAGGCAGAATCTGAAATGCAAGTCAAATATCCTCACTTATTTGATTCTTCAGGTTAGAATTTTGTTTATTATTATTTTATTTTAATTAGCTAACAATAATTTAATATATTTATAAAAAAAATATATTTTATTGGATGACCTACTTATTTATTTTTAGATATATATATTATTTTTGAAATTAAATATATATCGGCAATCTGAACAACCCAGTTCAATAATAACTCTTATCCCATTCTAGACCTAATAGAACTCTTAAAATATATATACCATGATCATCTCTTCTGCTAAACTTTGCTCTCAAAACCTATTTGTCACCTCCTTTTTTCTACCAAATACTCTCAATAGGTATTTTCATCATCTTATATATATATATATATATATATATATATATATATATATATATATATATATATATATATATATATATATAAATTTATGATTTATAATCTGATGTGCGCAAAGAATCTCTAAATTTTTACTTCTCTATTCATCATCTTCGATTCTATTTTCAAGGAGATTCGAATATTCAATCTGTCATTTAAAATTGTCTCCCTTCCATTGAAAATAACTATTGTCTTAGAGGTTCCAGGTGAGTGGTAATTATAGTATATGGCACCGTTTTAGTCCATTTTAAAATTTCTTAGCATTAAGTTTATTATTAAATGAAATTTTAAATCAATATTTTAATAATTATTTTACATGTGATTTTCTAGAGTTTTATTTTATTATTGAATTTTATTTCAATTTTGATTAAATAATTGATTTTGTCAACTATCTCTGCATTAGAGGCATTAGGATTCCGGGAACAGGCCTTTAATGTATTTATATTGATTGATATTTGACTATAAAATTTACCGATGTGTTACACTGAATTGATTTGAGATTGATTTGATCTTATTGACTCTCTGAAATTATTGAAATAAACTATTGGAATTGCACTATTAATTATTATTTGCTATCTGAAATTTTTTTATTGATTTTGATTGATTTGTATAAATTGATTTTCTGTTTTAAATTGATACCTGTGCTCAGTATCTGTTTCTGTTATCTGGCCTCACCGTGTGGACTATCACGGTATTAGGTTGAATTGTCGAGTCATGCATCATTGCAGTTTATAGTTTGCATTAGTATCATATGCATTGATATCTGTGAAGGAGGAGGAAGATATCTAATATCTGGCAACGCGCTTACCATCTGGCCTTTGGTGATGTGGGGTATTATCACCCTGGTGCACTGTACCATAAAATTTTTATTGAATGAATTTCTTTTATATATATATTTTATGAAATTATTTTATTAATGATTTTGACAGCATGAGCATGATTTTATTGAATAGAAAATTTATTGTGAAATTAATCAAGTGTCTGTCTGCTCCTATTCCGTTGTGTGCTATAATTATCATTTACTGAGCATTTAGCTCAAACCACGTTTCAAATCAGTAGAATTCTCCAAATATTCCGTCTATTTTCTAGAGAGGGACAGTCTTTGATTTTTTCTCATGGTATGCCTGAATTCATATTTTCTCAAGCTAATAATTAGTTTAGTTTATTGAATAGTTTAAGTTTTAATTTGAAATATGTAGAGACTCCGTAGTTTACTTATGGGATATTTATTATGTTTATTTAGCATTTTGTTTATTTGGATTTTGTCTATTTTTTGAGATTAGTAAGTGACAATATATTCATTCAAGATACTCTGATAAGGCTTGCATGATTTAAAAATACTTAAATTATGCGCCGGTCACGATTCAGAATTTTGGGTCGTGACATTTATTTATAATATAATACATAAAAATTAATCTATAATAGAATAATATTAGTAATAAGAAAAGAAAAAAGAAAAAAACAAAATGACCAGTTCATTATTTTTCGTTTGTTGCATAAACCAATGTATTTTACATAGCAAATTTCATTTAAATGAGAAGTTGAAGAACACCAAGCTATGTCTATTACTATGCATGTAGCTTGTTTCCCACCCACAAATTCATATACAATCAAAACATTAAACATATAAAACTCAGCAAAGTTTGTTTCTTTTTTTTCTATTTTCATGTATAGAATAGAAAGAAAGCCTTGAACGTATTTATATTTGCATGGTGCAAACAGAATCCGTAGCTGAAAATTTTTCTCCCAGTGCTAAAAAAAGGGAAGTAAAAATAAATAACAACACATGAAAGAAAGAATTGTATCAATCAATAAACTCATTATCAAAGGAAGATTTATCAGAGACTATACCAGCTTATTGATGATTGCAAGAGAACAACCTCACGACTGCCAAATATAATGCATGCATACTGTATAAGAAAATGCCTAGAAGAGATTAGTTGTCACAATCCATAATCTAATGCATCAAGAGCTGTAAATATTAAAATGCAACAAACAATATGAAAGAGCCAGATCAGGACCTGCATATCTAAGGTCCACAAAGTGAAAAGGCTCTGAATAATAATCCAAAATAAAATGGTAAAAAAAAAAAGCATAAAACCCACTTGCTGTTGCGCAGTTTGGTGTTTGATAAAAAAGTTTGTTGCTCTTGCTTATGAAACAGAATATAGATTACATTATAACAGTGGTAATTAACACTATGTTTTATAAGGTAATGAGAAATTTTATAAGTTTCTAAAATTATAAATATTTGTTTGGGAGAATTCATGATTTTTTAAAGTATGATTTTTGAAAATCTTACATTTTTCCACTCAGCACTGGTTGATAAGTTTTTCACTTAAAAGCTCCAAAAAAAAAAAACTTCACTTCTTTTCGCACAACAAAAAATTATAAAAGTTTAAAAACTATAAAGTAAAATACAACAATAAGATTTCAGGAAAGACAATAAAACAATGTGCAGCAATGTATTATAATGAATGCGTATTTGATCTTCTATTAAAAGGAAAAATATGTAAATGAATTAATCTGAAGAAAATAAGCATCTGCATAAGACACCTGGTGAGATAGAGGCCTGATTTGTTGATTTCTAAACTGCAGTCTATAGCCTCCACTACAGCATTTCTTGTCCAATTTGTACCATGAAAACAGAGAGGCATTGCACCAAACACGTTCTAAGCATGAAATTAAAGCAAATAGATCAAACACGCGAAGTAACGAATATGAAAATATTTGCACTATCAAAAGCATTTTTGTTTGTAACATGAGTTGGAACTTTCATGGCAATCAAAAGGATTTTTGTTGTAACATAAAGATGAAACATGGAATTGGAATGGGCTGAAAGATGAAACGGAGAGACATAGTTACTGAAAACATGTATCTTGTTAAGGAGTTAAAACGTTGAGGGGAAGATATAAAGGAGAAAGCATAGTGTCTGATAACTTAACGGTGGGAGTTAAAAAGCTGGAGGAAATACGGGCTAAAAATGTGGAGAAAATAGAGGTAATATATGATTCACAACAGAGCACCAGATGGCAGCAAAACAGAGCGCCACTTGGCAGTGTATTGTGAGCCTATATTAGAGCTCAGCTTTATGATATTTACATAGATAGATTCTGCTTTTGCTATTTCAAAACCGCCGATCATGAAACTGCTGTTTCAAAACTAAAACAGCAGTTTACCTGTTTAGTAGTGAAATAGAAAACTGTTGTTAATAAAGGACAAGTTGTTTGTTATACGACTACTCCAATTGGCCTATCCGATGGAGATGATGAATAGCAAGATAGTCATCTGAACGATTTCTCAAGAGGTTGTTCTTTCGGTCGATATTAGCTATCCCTCAGAAGGAACTGATTCATTTAATCGCCCTAAAGGTCTCGCCATTTCATAGGTCCTCCCACACTTAGTGATAAGACGTTTAGTCGGCTTAATAAACACAGGTTAATTGCCCATCATTAACGTGTAGTAAGCCTATTATTGCACAACAATTTAAAAACTGCGTCCTACTCTCAATAACCACCATTTTTTTAACTTAAAATAATCATAACCATCTAGGGAGATATTATTAGACATATCTGAAACCTAATTTGAATATTATAAGACCACTTATTGAACAACACATACATGAAAATATTTTATTGAATGCAGATTAGTATACAAGTCATAATTAAAGTAAATATAAATATTCTTTTTCTTTTAATCCTTATCTCGATTTATTTATTCTCTCTGTTTATTTTTTTTCTCTCCCCCTTTTCTTAGAAAAGGCTATTCTATTTGATTGTTGAAATGTTAATAGAAATAACAATAGGACAGGTTAAGGGTAGGGAGCACTCTCCCCATCCCTGCCCTATTAAAGTTTTACGTTGAGACAAGAACTTTCTCATCAGGAAGCGAAACAAGGCGAGGCAAATTTCTCAATGGAGATTTTTTAAAAAAATTATTATTATATAATATAAATTTATTGATTAAAAATAAAATATAATTTAGATATATATATATATATATATTATTTTTAACCAAAAATAATAATATTATTATATAAAAAAAAATTATAAAGACTCGAGACAGAGTCAATAAAAATTAATAGGATTAAGTTGAGTTCGAAAGCTTTTACCATTCCTAAGTGCATAGTGGGAGAAGCCCTTTAACTCGTATAACCTCATCTTCGTTCTAATACCTATATCTAGGAATGATAACAGAGTGAGTCAAAAATAAACATTATTTTCCTGTCTTTACCCCACAGAAAACCAAGGTTAAAACCTAAATTATCCCATTGGGAAAGCAAAGCAAGGCAAGGCAAGGCAAGGCTCCTTATGGAGATTTTTATTATAATTTTTTATTTTAATTTATTATTATATAATATAAAACTTATTTATCAAAAATAAATTATAGATTAAAAAATAAATTTTAAAAATAATTTTAGCTATACATATTTTTTTAAAAAATTATAACATTTAAATATATAAATATATAAAAATAAATTGTTTTTAATAAATAATAAGTTATTAAGGCCGGTTACAGCGATCGGGGCGAGCAGTCCTTCTCCCATACTGTCTTCTCGTACACGTATCCTTTATTAGAGACGCTCTCTTTATTACACGTATCAGCAAGAAGACCACCTAGATGAGAAGAGGCCATCTCCGGAAGTCGGCCTCAACTCGTACGGTTCCTGTAATCGAATTACAAGGCCAAACACGGAAAATAGCAACATCAAATCTGAAAGGGGCTTTACAAACTTAACCAAAATGCATTATAAAGTTTGCTAGTGGAAAAGGAACTGGCAGAGAAGGCATAAAGCAATCCTCCAAGATCAATCACAGCTCCCAATCCACGAATGAGAGAACAAAAATTGGAATCGCAACAGTCATTCTCAAAATAGCTGCAAGCAGCAGACTACATGTATGGGAGTACATACATAAATTAATCAATTTTGATGCTTTTTCAAAACACGTGGTTACAATATTTTACCTAACAGATTTAAAAACCACGTTTAGACTAAAACCAGCTTTTTTCCATATGAAACGCAATCCCAAACGGGCTCGTAATCTGTCCCAGTGCCACCAAACGCTAAATGCATCCCATCAGGCAGGAAAAAGCAATTGCATTTTCATTTGTTCCAGTTTATTATATTAACAGTATTTTAACTGATTCCTTTATTTGACAATTTCTTGTATCCTTATTGTTTGCCAATCTTTTTTTATCTGATCATAGAATCTACAAATTATGACATTATGTAGTGGCTAAGGATTGTAAGGACAAGATTCTGATATTCAAGAGCCAAGGATTACATTCTGCATTCTATTCCTGCTCAAGCCTGACTAAATCAAAGCTTAGATGTTGGACTTGTTTTATCATCAAAAGCAATCATCACCTTTCCAATAGCTTTCCGATCTCTAATAGCACAAAAGGCGAGGCTTGCCTGTCAAGGACATTTAATCAAGTAGATCAAGATGACACTTACTAGAACAAGATCAAAATAATAGCAACAATCAGGCAAAACATTGGCATCTATGTTTTATTTACTATTATCATGTAAATTTCATGATTAATCAAAGGAAAAAAAATCAGCATGTTTCTTTCCCATGACCAAGAAACCTACCAATAGAATTTCAACCTAGAATGAATGGTAACTCCACTTGTAATTGTTGGTACCAAAACAACATTGTAATTTAATAAGCTAGGTCCTAAGGCTAGTCCACGTATTTCCTTTTGTGATATCGCAAGTGGAAGCAACCAGAGAATCATGTCATCACACGGTAACATTTATTCAAAACCAATATGCAAGTGACTCTGAGAAACCTGATTCAATTGCAGGTTCACATATGGTGACCACAAAAATGAAGATCATGAGATCATCCAAACATAATATTTCAGAAATGTAGATAAAGTAAAATATGTACAGAATCTTAGTTCAGTGATTATCTCGTTTAGCGTTTGGCCTTGATTGCATGGAGATTCTTAGTAACCTTGTTTCTAACCAAACTCAGTACATAAATTCGACAAACATCATCCTAAAATTTTGGACATTCTTATTTTAGTTCTATTCATTTGAGAAGGGGGCTTATCACACCCTTGTGATCGCAAGCCAAAGAAAGTTACTATTGCACTGAGCAATAGCCCTTAGAATCAAGTTTTCAAATATCAAATCATTTTCATTTTCAGTGGGAAACCATTAGTATGGTTATACAACTTGTAGCTAAAAGTTTACTTAATTGAAGAAGAATAAGAACAAGAAGGGCTGAGTTCCAGACCTCTGACATGCTGTAAATATGAGAAATGTGGATAGTAATCAGGCCCTTTTCCATCCAAGAGAGTAGCTCCCCGAAAGAATCTTCCAGAAAACCTGGACGATGTGTTCTGTGGCTACCCCAATAAAGTCCATGTATGGTCCAGTTCTGGATAACATGTAATCAACATTTATCTATTAACAGAGATAATGAAAATGTGTGCTACAGAACTATGTTAACTAAGCAAGACCAGACAAGCCTGTTGAACAGGAAAGACATCCTATATTCAGAGTGCTTTGTTTGTGAAACTGCCATTTTTATTCAGCATAGTTTTCATATATATATATATATATATATTCACTTATTTTTAATACAGACTAGGTACTTGAAGGATTCAGTCTGGAACCAGGGATTTGTGCCCCATCCTTATGCCATCATCACCAATTTCCTTCAATTGAATCTAAATCTGACATCTCCTCATTCCAAAGTTCTACACTAAAAGAGTAAGTGGCAAAGCTTGTGATTTGAGGCCAGGCAATTTCTCCTGAGCTATATTGAATTCGAGCCCCATAATTCTTAGCAAGCGCATAGGGATTTATCTTCTTAGTCATACCTGGTGATGCTACCAACTTTTGGTCATGCTATTGTTCTCCAATTCTTTTGTTACATAAAGGAGAAGGAAGTACGGAAGCTAAGTAGTTAGGTAAGAGTGTGAGCAGAATTGTACGTGAGAAAAACAGAAAATAGGTTTGAGAATCTGTTTGTGGTAGTTATCTGTTGTATATTGGATTAGTCGTAACCACTTAAGAAGTAGTTAGAATTGTTGGAGGCAGATACTCTAGTACTGATAACTGCTATATAAAAGCAGAAGATACTCTACAGAAAGGCATTCCAAGAATTATCTGAATTAATATCTCTTCTCTCTTCAATTATTCTCTTTCTCAATCTCTTTCTACATCTTCTTTCTCTAATTTCTCCAGTTCTCTGTATTTCTCTTCTCAATTCTTCTTTCTTGATCTGTTAGGGTTCCAAAATCCTAAACAATTGGTATCAAAGCAGCACAATCCTAAGGATTGCTTCTGCATTCTCTCTTCCTTTCTATTCTCTCTCTATTCCTTTTCTTCTCTTTTCCCCCTCTTCTTTTCTCATCTTTTTGCCTCTGTTCTTGAAATTCTTGAATCAAATTTCTTTCTTCTTCTGCTGCTGTTTTCTGGTTCTTTCTTCTATTTCTCTTCTTTAATTTCTCACTTCCAGCATTTCAAGAAACTTCTTATGCTTTTATCTCAATTTTTTGCTTCTTTATATCTTATTTTCCCTCTTTTTCTCCCTGCTTCTTTCTTTCTGTTACTACCCATATTCCAGATTAAATAACAATCCTAGACTTTTTGGGGTGGATGTTGGCCTAAGATTCTACTGTGTAACAAGCGCTCCATTAATTTCTTCTTCCCTTCTACTGCAACCTGTTCTTGAAATTCTTGAATCATGGAAGTACAATCTTTGACACAAAAGCTTCTCATTGGAGGGTTGGAAATTCTCAATAGAAGATTAAAAGAACAAGAAGAGTGGCTAGAACAAAGATTGAAAATTTTGGTTCAGATAGTACAAAAATTAGATCAGAAAATGGAAAGATTTGAAGAGCAAACAGGTAAGATGCTGGAGTCCTTTCAAGCTTTAAAAACCAACATCCATATATCTGAAAATTCATGGATTAAAGATCAATTTCAGGATTTGGGGCAGAAATTCCAAATTCAAGATCATCAAAGTTAGAGTAGGAAGAAAGCAATCTTGGACCAAAATTGAAGGTTGATGAGTCCTTGGCTACTGCTGGAAAAATGAAAGACTCCAGATTTACACCCTCAAATCATGATAACCATGTTATGAATATGAATATGATTCTTGCCCTTGAATCTATTGAAGTTTTAGAAAAAACATTTGGGGTGTCATTTAAAGCAATTGGGTTTGTACAAGTCAATTGTAAATGGGATTCTTTTTATAAAGGAAAGAATAAGGGAGTTGTAGGAATTAGAGATATTGTAAGGAAGTGGCAGCATTGTGAGGACTGTGTGACATGAACTATTGAACACCACGAGTTGCTATGGTTGCACCACATGAGGATAGGCAATGTAGGTAGAACTCACCCTTGAAAATCAGCTTGCAAGAGAAGGATGCCTAGAGACTTATTAACCTCTCACCAAAGTTGTTCCTTGGCAATGTGGAATCGTAACATACCCCACTCATTGGTTACGGCTAGCACCCTACACATTAGACCACCTATTTTTATACAATGGGCCTAAGCCACCACTCTGGCTTTGATTCCAAGACATATGAATTGTTAAGCACTACGATTCACTAAGGTTGCACCACGTGAGGATAAGCCACCTAGATAGAACTCACCCTTGGAAACTGGCTTGTAAGGGGAGGGTACCTAGGGACTTATTAACCTCTAACCAAGGTTGTTCCTTAGTGATTTGGGATCGTAACAATATTGATGCAAACCAAACGGAGATTTGAACTAGAAAGGGAAGAAACACAAAAGGATTACAGGAAGAGAAGAATGAAAAGAAGAATCTCAAAGAGAGAAGATCTTTATTCATCATACACACTGAATTACAGAAGAATCTCCTTCTTTATATAACCAACAGCTAACCATTGAATCTCTTCTTCACTTTATCTATTCTAACAGTCTAACAACTCTCACCTATCCATATTAGACACGTATCGCTGTCATCATAAATTCAGCTTTTGTAATTGTATAATTCTCATGCAAGATAAATGAGAGATATCAAGAAGACATAGAAAGAAATTATTTCCCTATTGTGGGCTGCTAGATGGAGTTGATGAAGTAAAGGGTATTTGTATAGCAAATGAAATCTGTGGGGCATGTGAAGAATTTTTTTTTGGATGTTGAATTGGATGAAAAGATTTCTGTGTATCCAGTATTCCATGTATCACTACTCGAGAAGAAGATTGGAGGTAATATTGCTCCTACTCTGGAGCTACCATCTATGACAGATGATCAGAACAAACATTGTTGGCCTTGAAAAAGTATTGCAAACCAGAGTTGTTACTAGGGATAATCAGTCAGTGCTTCAAGCATCAAATGGTATTGTGATCTTAAAGGAACAAGCATGGGAAATTTGGAGAAGAAAAAGGAAAAAAATTATGAGTTTATATTTCCAGCTGCAAATGAGGAAGTACCTACAACTTCCACTCAAACTTTCCTGAATTTTCACATTCTTGGGGACAAGAATGTGCTCATGAGGGGGGGTATTGTTCTGTATAGGAGAAGGAAGTATGGAAGCTGTGTAGTTAGATAAGATTATGAGCAGAATTGTTGAGAAAGGCGGGAAATAGGTTTAAGAATCTGTTTGTGGCGGTTATCTGTTGTAAACAATAGCTGAGTTAGTTGTAACTACTTTGAAGTGGTTAGAATTGTTTGAGGCAGTTGCTCTTCTCCTAATAACGGCTAAATAAAGGCAGAAGATACTCTATAGAAAGGCATTTCAAGAATTATCTGAAATAATATCTCTTCTGTCTTCAATTCTTCCCTTTCTAAGTCTCTTTCTATCTATTCTTCCTCAATTTCTTCGGTTCTCGCTATTTCTCTTCTCAATTCTTCTTTCTTGATCTCTTAGGGTTCCAAAACCCTAACATCTTTTCCTCATTTTTTTTACATTAAATTCATTATTTTTAGAAATAAAATAATTTATTAATATACTTTTACATATGGTATGCAGGAAAATTATAGGCAATTCAATTAGTGGATAAATGAATAAGTAGAATCAAGTACCTTAACCAGAGCAATATTTGCTGGGATGACAGGTATTTCCCCACTAGCAAACCCAATGACCAGAATTTGAGCACCCCAATTCAGAAGTTTTAAGGCTTCTTTAGTGGACTTGCCTCCAACAGGATCATACAAAACATCTACACCTTTAAGTTTTCTTGCGTTGAGGAAGTCCTTGACACTCACAGTGACGTTTTCTTTGCTAGAGTCCACCACATGATCTATTCCCAATGACTTCAAAAACTCTACCTTTTCATCTCCCCTGATCGTAGTTACAATGCAAATAAAAAGTTTAGCGGTAAAGCATCTTCCTGATTTAAAACAAAAACAAAAGGAAGAACAGAGAATAATACCTAGCAACGGCAATAACAATGGCACCACAAACCTTGCCAATTTGTACAGCAGAAAGGCCAACACCTCCAGCGGCTCCAAGAACCAGCAACACCTAGAAGAATTCATAGCATTGACATGCCAAGGTTCACTGTCTACCCAGTTTCCAGTTCGTATGTGATATGTGAAGGCGTGTTAAGCCATATGTAGAGGGAAAAGCAGAAGAAGAAGAAGAAGAAGAAGAAGAAGAAGAGAGAAATGATTAATGCAATAGATGATCAGGTACCTGAGAAGAGGTCAAGTGAGCTCTGTGGACAAGAGCGACATGGGAGGTTCCAAAAGCGACGGGCAGTGCAGCGGCCTCCACCAGATCACATCCCTCTGGCACTCGAAACCTTTCTCGAAATAAAAAGAAGAAAATCGAAATAGGACAAAAGCAGCAAAATAATTTTTTTAAATAAAAAAAAATAAGCAATCAAAGGAAGAAATAAGTTTACAGTTGGGATTGATCCGCGACGATGAATTGAGCGAAGGAGCCGAGGGAAGCGAAGGAACAGACACGGTCCCCAACCTTGAAAATGGAGACATTAGGACCGACGGCATCGACAATACCGGAGTAATCGGAGCCAGGGACGAAAGGCAGGGGAGGCTTTTCTTGGTATTTGCCCAAAATCTGGAGGTAATTGGCATAGTTCAAGCTTGTGGCTTTCACTCTCACTCTAACTGCGGTGGGGGAGTCCAGTTGTGGAATTGGGTGGTTTTTGCTCAATACTATTGGGGAATTCTCGTCCATTTTCCCCACTGGATCCCCCAATTTCACACACACCAGAGCCTCCATTTTTCACGTTCTGCTGTTTTTTTTTTCTTTTTTTTTTTTAATCGAACGATGACATCTGATTTATGATGGCAACTCCAGCCAAGAAATGGGTTTTATAGTCTGCGTTTGTACAATGAGAATCACGGGTTTTTTCATAAGGGAGGTGTAATAAAAACAGATAAATAGGGTAGGTTTTATTTTAATTATTAAAATGAGTGAATTATTAAAATGAGTGAATTATATTAAGATGAGAGTAGAAGGTTAATAATAATAATATTTTAAATTTTAAATATTATTATAAATAATATATAGATTTTAAATAAAATAAAATTTTAATTTTTTTAATATTTTATTTTATATTTTAAATAAAATATAAATATTATTTTAATAAATAATATTATGATAATTAATATTATATATTCTAATATTTTATTATAAAAAATTATTTTTTCATTTAAAATTAAATTAAATTAAATTTTAATTAAATAAAAAATTAAAATATAAAAAAATATTATAATAAAATAATTAAAAAATTAAATAAAAAATTAAAATTTATATACTATTTGTTATAACATTTAGATTTTAAAATATTATTATAATTAATATTTCGCTTTCATCTTAACATAATTCATTCAGTTTAGATAATAAAAATAAATCACACTCTTTTTTGATATATATTTATTTTTGTTACACCCTAGAATCACATATACGACATGCCGATTGTGAAACGTGTCATTACTTTGTGTCCTTTGAATCTTTGTCGTGTAGCCTCATTGGACAGACCAGACCTCCTTTCTTTGCATTTTTCATTTTAAGAAAAATTTTGTATTTGATTCTAAAATTTTACTATTAATCTTAAATATTTTAAAAATTGAAGAATTTAGCCCTTTATCAAAGAAAAAAATAAAAGTCTAATTTCTCTATTTTATAAAAAAAAATGAAGATTTTTTATTTTGATTATGTGTTTTTTAATAATTATTTTTAATATAATTTTATTTATTTAATACGTGCATAATAATAAAAATATAATATTTTTTATTTTTTATTAAAATTTGAAAATAAATAATTATTTCTTTTTTTTTCTTTTTAAAAATATTTGTAAGAAAAATAATAATTTTATTGTTAAAAAATCTTTATTTTTTTATAATTTTACTCACTTTTTATTTCCATTTTTTTCTATAAAATAGGCCTTTCCATGATAAATGAAAAGGCAAAATTACTCTAATTAAATTAGGATTATTTTCTCTCTTGCTATCTCTCTTCCCCCTTTTAAAATCGTTTAGCTCGCCCCATCATTAGCAATGCTACAACTACAAGGGCTTCTATTGCTCTGCCATTGTCACTCTCCTTACCATTGGTATTGTCACTTAGGCACCCTCACCTATCTAGAACCCAAGGCATCCTCAGAGTTTCACATTGGTCCTCATTCCTCATCATCAGCTTATTAGTGCATCTTGAGCACACACCGAGCACATAATTCAGTGAGTGCAGGCATCCTAAGAGCATCAAGCACATAGGCATCCTTAGATATCGTCAATGATTCCCCCATCACTCTCATTAGTGAGTCCTCGTCAGCGAACGAAGGGAAGGTCACATTGGCCCTCATTCCTTGTCAGTTCAAGGTCATATAGGCATCCTCACCGACCTGGCCCTTTCATTAGCGAGTTCTCCCATCTCTGGTATAATCTAGAATCGATTTGATCGTCATCGGGTTTTCTCTTATCACATAGGCACCTCAGTGAGTTCATCCATCCTATCTAATCCTCATCGATAACTAAGTGTCTATTTAGTGTTGCTGTTGAAACTGCCATTGAGAAAATTACTCTTTTAAATATAATAGTTAAATAATATTAAAAAAAATTTAAATTAAATTTAATAAGTTTTAATCATAAAAATATTAACATAACAAAATAATTATTTTTAATATCTAAAACAATATTTTTATTTAAAAAGCAGTTTTAACCCTCCAACCTCAATACAAAACAGACACTAAAAAAAAGTCAATTAGGCTGGAACGCAACTTTGCTCTCTTTAATAAACCCATCTCTCAATTGGTGAAAGCATACTAAAACTCCCATTCTCTACCATTGCAAGGTCTCCTTTGCTCCGCTTCTCACTTCCATATCGCAATCATGGGCTCGACTGTTGCAAAATTCTTTCAACATCCAAGCGCCAGTCTTTGATGACATAAACAACAATAGATTTGGATTATTTAATGAATAACAGTAACAATAGCAAGATTAGAGAGACAATATCACAAATTATGCCCTCCAACTCAATGTCCAATCATTCCTATCTTGAATTGCTATTTGGAGATGCACAATTCAGGTTCCTATCTTGAATTGCTATTTGGAGATGCACAATTCAGGTGTCTTTGAATGCCGATGATTCTCTTCCTTGTATTTGAATTTTAGCTCCACCCAAATGAGTACATGCAACCATTCCATGATGCAACCACTGATGTGGCTCATAGCATTGATCCTAACTTGAAGGAATGCGAGCAAGTTCTAGTGGGTTTTGTTTGAATTTATTAACTCTATGGTCTGCATTGAGGGGTAGGGTTTTGTTGGCTCTACCCATGACTTGTTGGTTCAGTTTTACTGGTGTTGATATGATGATGACACAGAAACATGAGGAAGGAGAGATTGAGAAGGGAAAGTCAAAAACAGGGAAAATGTGGGAAGAGAGAGGTAACGATCAGGCTCCAATCACTAGAGGAATTGTCCGCTTTGACCATAAGCCTTACGGTTTTGTCCCATAGGTGGAATGGAGAACTTCCCAGGAAGTCACCCATCATAGGATTTCTCTCAAGTAAGCACGCATAACCCTGGAGTTCTTCTAACTTTCCAGGTCATTCCACCAAAGGCGCCTCTAGTGATTAGTTCCCCAATTTTATATATCATTACTTTTTGAACCCAAAACCATCTCCGTACTTTGCCGATGTCCCTTAGGCAAATCCCACATTGACAAAGCACGGAAATGGTCTTGGGTTCAAAAAATAATTATATATAAAATGGGGGAACTAATAACTAGAGGCGCCTTTTGGTGGAATGGCCTGGAGAGTTGGAAGAACTCCAGGGTTAAGCGTGCTCGCTTGAGAGAAATCCTAGGATGGGTGACCTCCTGAAAAGTTCTCCATTCTACCTATGGGACAAAACTGTAAGGCTTATGGCCAAAGCGGACAATTCCTCTAGTGGTTGGAGCCCGACTGTTACAATTGGTATCAGAGCCGCTCGCGTGTCCTCTTGGGCGATGGTGGGGCAAACCTCAGCGAGGACGCTGAGTCCCAAAATGGGGGGAGAAAAGTCCCTTAGGCAAATCCTACATCGGCAAAGCACGGAGATGGTCTTGGGTTCAAAAAGTAATGATATATAAAATGGGGGAACTAATCACTGGAGGCGCCTTTTAGTGGAATGGCCTGGAGAGTTGGAAGAACTCCAGGATTAAGCGTGCTCGCTTGAGAGAAATCCTAGGATGGGTGACCTCCTTAGAAGTTCTCCATTTCACCTATGGGACAAAACTGTAAGGCTTATGGCCAAAGCGAACAATTTCTCTAGTGATTGGAGCTAATCATTACAATGTCACGACCCAAAATTCTGAGCTGTAACCGGCATATAATTTAAGTATTCTTAAATCATGCAAGTCTTATCAGAGTATCCTAAATAAATATATTGTCACTTACTAATAAAAAAAATAAACAAAATCTAAATAAATAAAATACTGAATAAATATCTCATAAGTAAACTGCGGAGTCTTTACAGATTCAAATAAAAACTTAAACTATTTAATAAACTAAACTAATTATTAGCTTGAGGAAACATGAATTCGGGCATACTATGAGAACAAATTAAAGATTGTCCTTCTTCAGAAAATGCACTAAATATTTGAATCAGCTGCAGAATTCTACTGATCTGAAATAGATAATAGATAGAGAAAACGTGGTTTGAGCTAATGCTCAGTGAATGATAAATACAGCACACAACAGAACAGGAATAGGCAGACGCTTGATTAATTTCACAATACATTTTCTATTCAATAAAATCATGCTTATGCTATCAAAATCATTAATAAAAAAATTTCATAAAATATATATATAAAAGAAATTCATTCAATAAAATTTTTATGGTACAGTAGTACACCAAGGTGATGATACCCCACATCACCAAAGACTAGATGGTAAGCACACTACCAGATATTAGATACCTTCCTCCTCCTTCACGGATATCAATGCATGTGATACTAATGCAAACCATAAACTGCAATGATGCATGACTCAACAATGTAACCTAATACCGTGATACACGGTAGGGCAAGATAACAGAAACAGATACTGGGCACAGGTACCAATTCAAAATAGAAAATCAATGTGTACAAATCAATCAAAATTAACAAAAAATTTCAAATAGCAAATAATAACTGATAATGTAATTCCAATAGTTTATTTCAATAATTTCAGAGAATCAATAAGATCAAATCAATCTCAAATAAATTCAGTGTAACACATTAGTAATTTTTATAGTTAAATATCAATCAATATAAAGATACTAAAGACCTGTTTCCGAAATTCTAATGGCTCTAATGCAGAGATAATTGACAAAATCAATTATTTAATTAAAATCGGAATAAAATTCAATAATAAAATAAAACTCTAGAAAATTAAATGTAAAATAATTGTTAAAATATTGATTTAAAATTTTATTTAATAATAATTTTAATGTTAAGAAATTTTAAAAGGGACTAAAACGGTATCATGTATTATAATTACCACTCACCTGAAATTTCTAAGACAATAGTTATTTTCAATGGACGAGAAACAATTTCAACTGACAGATTGAATATTTGAATCTCCTACGCACCCAAAATATAGAAGAGAAATATCAAATAACAATAAAATAAAATGATTTTAATATATATATATATATATATATATATATATATATATATATATATATATATATATTCTAAATTTTAGTTTATTATCTCACAGTAATTATGATCAACCTAATTCAATACCAATAATCAAAGAGAAGAAAAATAAATTTATAGAGTAGTTGTAACTATTTAAGGAGAGAAAATGAAATCAAATTCACCCATTATTGAACAAAGAACGAGAATTTTTACCTTGAAACCAGAATCGAAGGTGATGGATAGAGAAGTAAGAATTTATGATTCTCTGCGCACATCAGATTATAAATAATAAATTTTATATAGTTATATATATACATATATAATAATAAATAAACGATGATGAAAATACCTGTTGATAGTATTTGGTAGAAAAAAATGAGGTGATAAACAGACTTGGAAGCAAAGTTTAGCAGAAAGAGATGATTATGGTATATATTTTAAGAGTTCTATTAGGTATAAAATGGGATATGAATTATTATTGAACTGAGTTGTTCAGATTGCAGATATATATTTAATTTCAAAAATAATATATATATGCAGGCCTTCTAATAAAATATTTTTTTAAAATATATTAAATTATTGTTAGCTAATTAAAATAAAATAATAATAAATAATAAATATATATGGGTTTTCACATGCCTCCCCCCTTAAAAAAATTCTGTCCCCGAATTTGAATAGACAAAATTCTAGCCTGAAGAATCAAATAAGTGAGAATATTTGGCTCGCATTTCAGATTCTGCCTCCCATGTGGCCTCACTACTTGAGTGATTATGCCACAAGACTTTGATCAAAGCCACTTTCTTAGACCGGAGTTTCATAATTTGTCGATCTAAAATCTTTACTGGTTTCTCCTCATATGACATATTATTCCTAAATTGTATGGTCTGAGGTTGCAAAATATGAGATGGATCTAGTACATACTTCCTAAGCATAGAAATATGGAAAACTAGATGTACATATGCAAAACCAAGTAGAAAGGATAAACGATAAGCAACTACTCAAATTCTCTCCAAAATTTCAAATGGACCAACAAAACAAGGGCTAAGCTTCCCTTTCTTCCCAAACCTCATGATTCTTTTCATAGATGAAACTCTCAGAAAGACATGATCACCAACCATAAACTCTACATCTCTATGCTTAGGGTCAACATAACTTCTCTGTCGACTTTGAGCAGTCAAAAGTCTATCATGAATTAGTCGAACCTTCTCTGAAGTTAACTGTATCAACTCTGGTCTAGTAAGCCTTCTTTCTCCAACTTCATCCTAACAAATCGGTGACCTACACTTTCGACCATATAATGCCTCATATGGAGTCATCTCTATACTTGCCTGATAACTGTTATTATAAGCAAACTCCACTAAAGGCAAATGATGATCCCAATAGCCACCAAAATCCATAACACATGCACGAAGCATGTCCTCCAATGTCTATATGGTCCTTTCTGACTGTCCATCTGTCTGAGGTTAAAAAGCAGTACTAAAGTCTACTCGTGTTCCCAAAGCTTCTCGGAATTTCTTCCAAAATCGAGAAGTAAACTGAGTACCACGATCAGAGACAATGGAAACTGGAACACCATGAAGACTAACAATCTTGTTTATATACAACTGTGCAAGTTTACCAAAGTCATATATATTCTTCACAGGAAGAAAATGAGTAGATTTTGTCAATCTGTCCACTATCACCCAGATTGCATTGTAACCACCTCGTGTACTAGGTAAACCTACAACAAAGTCCATAGCAATGTACTCCCACTTTTACTCGGGAATAGGCAACAGCTGAAGTAACCCAGATGGTCTCTGATGTTTTGCCTTAACCTGTTGACAAGTCAAACATTTATCAATAAAGTCTGTAACATCCCTCTTCATGCCACCCCACCAATAATACTCCCTTAAATCACGGTACATCTTAGTTGAACCTGGGTGTACTGTGTAAGCAGAATGGTATGTCTCCTCCATGATTTCTCTTCTCAACTCATCAACATTGGGGACACAAAGTTTAGTGTCATAATGAAAAACTCTATCATTATTTAACATGAACCCTTGAGCTTGGCTTTGATAAATACTATCTATAATCTCACACAACTGAGAATCCCTTTTCTAAGCAGCCTTAATTCGATCAATCAAGATAAGACTAACTTAAAAATGTGCTAAGAACGATCCAGTTATGATTTCAAACTCTACTCCCTGATCTAGAAACTCATGTAATTCACCAATCAGAGGCCTCCTCTTGGTAGATATATGGGCTAAACTACCAGAAGATTTTTTGTTTAGAGCATCAGCCACCACATTAGCTTTTCTAGGGTGATATTGTATAGTGCAATCATAATCCTTCAGCAATTCTACCCATTTCATTTTCCTAAGATTAAGATCACGTTGGTCAAAGATATAACACCCCGAACCTCCGAGTTATGAATAGTACTATTTTTGGTCCGTGACTAGTACTATTTAAAGACACCTTGAGGATCAAAAATAAATAGAAAATTAATTGAGATAGACACAATAAAAATTCAATTGGTCCGTGACTAGTACTATTTAAAGACACCTTGAGGATCAAAAATAAATAGAAAATTAATTGAGATACACACAATAAAAATTCAAGTGACCCAAAAATATAAGGATTCACTGGGTATATTGAAAAAGAGGGATTATGAACCGATGAGCAAAGTTAAATCACTAAATCTGCAGAATTGTAGATTTACCATATAAACAGTAAACTTTGCATGGCCATAACTCTCTCTAGAAAACTACAATTTAGGCGATTCTTGAACCGATGGAAACCTAAGACATAGAACATTTCGTATGAAGAACATTAGTCCAAATTATGGACTTAACTTGATCAAATTGCTGAATGAAATTAGATTGATAAATCTGCCAGAACTGAATCTGCAGCATGAACAGTGACGTGAACAGTAACCGTATTTTGATCATAACTTGAGCTACACAGGTTTGAATTAGGCGATTCAAAAAGAAAAATAAAGTTAAGACCTAAATGAACAATTTTCATGAAGAATACCTCATCAAATTATGATCGAAACTAGGTACAAATTGGGTTCAAAGATTGGGGTACCAAGCTATCCCAAAACCAAAATATTCTAAAATTTTCAAAGCTAACTTGGGATGCATTAGACATGCATATAATGAGTTCTTGACAGCAATTGAGATTGGTATTGAAGTATTCTATTTGTGTATTTTCAGTAGAAAAAGAAGTTGGAATGGACAAGGAGAAGTAAGTAACAAGGAAGGAGAATTATTGAAGGTTTGTGCACAACTAACATTTTCTTCGTTTTTAAACTTGTAAATTGTTTGGAATGTGTTTATTTGAATGAGTTTACTTTGAACAAATTTACTTTGACTGGAATATAGTTTTTCTCTTGCATTTGAAAAATTTGGGTGTTGCTACCTTTATTTGGATATTATGATGAATTTAAATGTATTTATTGGTTTATAAATGTGATTGTTGAGTGGCAAATTTTTGAAAACTGTTTTGAAACCACAGTTAGTATGACAGTCCCTTTTGGAACTCCCCAGTAGTAACGGCTACTTAGGGTTGATAATTGATATTGATTATGTCTCCCATTAATAACGGTTAGTGGGGTAAGACTACATGAATACTCATTAGCTAGCTAGCCCTTCCCTCATTAATAACGGTTAGTGAGGTTGAGATTGCTTTGTCATGGTGTACAACACGGCACTGATCGTGAAATTTTGTGTCATAGCCTAAATTGTGTGTTGATGTTGGCAACACTAATGCTTTGTGAATTGTGATTTATGAAGTATGATTTCTCATTTGAAATGTTATTCCAATAAATGGCTTTTATGAACTATCGTGATGTTTTAAATGCTTAAAAAAGATGTGATTTATTATGCCTTAACAAGTTTTATTTTACTTTAAGTTTTAAAGTTATTAGTTGTGCACCACTGAGTGATATACTCAGCGATAGCTTATTTATGCTGTCGCAGGAACGGGAAAGGAGAACGCTGCTAAGTGAGAGATTTCGAAGCAGCATTTTGGTTTTGATTGTGGGTATATATCGTAGGTATACCCCTGTAATTTCCTTTTGGATGTATTTTGTACCTATATGTATGATTGTACAGACATTGAGCAGTTTGTATTTAAAAGCATTGCATTGCTATCACATTTTGAGTTTGTAACTATTTTGTATTTTACTTTGAGACTTATGAAAATGTAACTTTTGCAATATTTAGTCTATTATTATTTCCAATGAATATTTACATGGAATTTTAACTATTTTCATGTAGTTTTCTGCAAAAGAATTGATAAGATAAAAAGCTATAGTTTGTTTTAAAATCCTTTGTAGCATAACTAATGGGTTATCTGTAGGTGGAGTTCGGTAATTCATTAGGTATGCTACGGGAACATGTCGTACCTTACAAGGGATAAGGTGTGACAAAAGATATATTTGAGGCTTTTGTGGTCAGTGAAGATTTCACAAGTCTCACCGTATAAGATAGTACCTCTAGATTTTCAAAGCAAAAATTACTGCAGCCATTTCCAAATCATGAGTTGGATAATTCTGCTCGTGCCTTTTTAACTAACGAGAAGCATATGCAATAACCCATCCATGCTGCATCAAAACACATCCTAAACCAATCCTAGAAGCATCACAATACACTGCATAACCCCCTGATCCAGATGGAAGGGCTAACATTGGTGCGGTAGTTAAACGAGTCTTAAGCTCCTGAAAACTTTTTTCACAAGCCTCAAACCACTGGAATTTTACATTCTTCTATGTCAACTTAGTTAAAGTTGCTGTAATACGAGAGAAGTCTTGAACAAACCATCTATAATACCCTGCTAAACCCAAGAAACTACGAATCTCTGACACAGTTGTGGGTCTAGGCCAATGAAGCACTGCCTCAACTTTCTTCTTATCAACACACACCCCATCCTTAGATACTATATGGCCTAGGAAAGCTACACTATCTAATCAGAACTCACATTTTGAGAACTTGGCATATAGCTTGTGTTCCTGTAAGGTCTGAAGGACAATTCTCAAATGCTGCTCATGCTCCTCTTTACTCTTTGAATACACTAGACTGTCATCGATGAACACTATAATAAATTGATCTAAGAAAGGCTTGAAAACTCTATTCATGAGATCCATAAAAGCAGCTGGAGCATTGGTAAGACCAAAAGACATTACAAGAAACTCATAGTGTCCATACCTAGTCCTAAAGGCCATCTTGAGTATGTCTTCTTTCTTGACCCTCAATTGATGATACCCAGATCGAAGATCAATCTTTGAAAAATACTTTGCACTTTGAAGTTGGTCAAACAGGTTATCTATGCGTGGAAGAGGATACTTATTATGCACAGTCACCTTATTCAATTGCCCATAATCAATGCACATTCTCAAAGACCCATCCTTCTTCTACACAAATAACACAGGAGCACCCCATGGAGAAACACTAGGGCGAATAAACCCCTTATCTAGTAGGTCCTATAACTGCTCCTTCAACTCCTTAAGTTCTGCGGGTGTCATATGATAAGATGGCAAAGATATGGGCTCAGTTCCAGTAACTAAGTCTATACCAAACTCTAACTCTCACTCCGGGGGTAAACCTGATAAATCTTCTGAAAACACATCAGGAAACTCCTTAACCACTGCAACATTCTCCAAACCTGCACCTTCTACCTGAACGTCTCTAACATAAGCTAGACACCCCTTACACCTCTTTCGCAATAATCGGCTAGCACTCACTACTGAGATAAAGATTACTAGAGGCTATACTGCAATCTCCCTGAAATTGAAATTCTACCTCCCCAGGAATTTTAAAGAGTACAACTTTCTTATGACAATCTAATGAAACGTGATAAGTGGCTAACCAATCCATACCTAAAATCATATCAAACTCAAACATATCCAAAGAAACAAGATCTGCAGCTAATTTCCTATCTCATCCCCTATACACAATATCAGTGTCTATTGCATTCCCCATAGGTGTTGATACAGATAAAGAATACTCTAACAAAGTAGGTAGTGCACTAAATCTCATGGAAAAGTATGGAGAAACAAAGGAATGACTGGAACTAGGATCAAACAGTACTCTAGCATTAAATAAGCAAATAGAAAGTGTACCTGTCACTACTACATTAGATGCCTGAGCATCCTGCTGAGTTAAAGCAAAAACCCTGGCTTAACCTCTACCACCAGATGTTTGTCCCTGAGTTTGAGCAGATCCTCTACCACCAGAACCTCTACCACCAAAACCCTGACTTCTACTACTATACTATGAAATTGGCTGAACCTGAGAGGGAGTAGAATGAGCATCCTGAGTTGTCCCACTAGTAGGACAGTCCTGTCTACGGTGTCCCAGCTGTCCACAACCAAAGCATGCTCTAGTGACCCAATGACAAGTGCCCTTATGTGGCTTACCACAATGCTGACAAGGAGGGGAAACAGGCCTAGTGCTAATCTGACTATACTGAGCATTCCCTGCATGAGTCCTCTGCTCACGTCCCTAACCAACTCTAAATTGATGTGCCATATTACCAACTGTAGACTGATAACCCTGTTTATTACCCTGATAAGAACCTTGATGACTATGTCCTCTGTTAAACTGATTACCTTGACTATCTTTCTTAAACCGCTTGCGCTGCTCACGAGCTCAACGTTCATCATCATACATCTCTATCTGTCTAGCTCGATCAACCACCTCCTTATATTTAGGTAGTCGTAAAGGAACTACACGATCAATTAGCCTGTCTCGTAAGCCCCTTTCAAACCTGCGAGCCTTCTTCTCTTCATTTGGAATCAAGTGTTTACCAAAGCAGGATAATTTGGTAAACTTCATCTCATACTCCGTAACTGTCATATTGCCTTGCTTCAAGGTTTCAAACTCCAAAGCCTTAGCTTCTTGAACACTGGGAGGGAGAAATCGCTCTAAGAAGAAAGAGTGAAACTCAGGCCAGAGGATAGAACCTTCAGGTCGCCCATTCTTCTTAGAGATATAGCACTTACGAGCAACTCCCTTGAGCTGATTTCCTGCCAACATCACCATCCTAGCACTACTGCAACCCATAATATCATAACATCTCTCCATGTCATCTAGAAAATCTAAGGGATCAGTTAATG
Organism: Hevea brasiliensis; assembly: GCF_030052815.1. NCBI lineage: Eukaryota > Viridiplantae > Streptophyta > Magnoliopsida > Malpighiales > Euphorbiaceae > Hevea > Hevea brasiliensis. The sequence goes on from NC_079506.1 coordinate 91,565,636, forward strand.
CATCCTCTCCAGTGAACTCCTTTGATTTTAGCTTGAGAAAGTCTGTAGAGTTAAGGAATCGAACCCTATCTTGAGTTGGTGCTAAAATAAAACCAATCACTGGTTGTTGTGGTTGAGTTGTAAGATACTCAGTTATAGTATTAACAGCACGATTTACTGCATGCAATCCCACTACCAGATCTGCCACAATAACCTGACCAGCTCTAGGTGCTTGAGCTGCAGTAGCTAATTAGAATGGCTGTGCCCCAACCTTAGCCATAGGTATCTGTTCAGATGTCTGATTAATAGTTTGAGGTGGTACCTCCCCTGTTGAATCAAGGTTTGCACCATTAAGACCCTTGGCCCTAGTTCTCCTCTTACGTCTAACAGACCCAGACATCTATTCATTTTAATAAACAAGCATTAAATATGAAAATGCGAGCCAAATTAAGACAGGTGAAAAAATACAAAGGACGTAGATATCTAAAGCAATGATAAAATGAAAAGATGTTAAGGATCCTATGCTCCGTAAGTTTACTAGACCAAAACCGAGCTCTGATACTAATTATAATGATCAGGCTCCAATCACTAGAGGAATTATCCGCTTTGGCCATAAGCCTTATAGTTTTATCCCATAGGTGGAATGGAGAATTTCCCAAGAGGTCACCCATCCTAGGATTTCTCTTAAGTGAGCACGCTTAACCCTGGAGTTCTTCCAACTCTCCAGGCCATTCCACCAAAAGACGCCTTTAGTGATTAGTTCCCCCATTTTATATATCATTATTTTTTAAACCCAAGACCATCTCTGCGCTTTACCGATGTGGGATTTGCCTAAGAGACCTTTCTCCCCCCCTTTCAGGACTCTGCGTCTTCGCTGAGGTTTGCCCCACCATTGCCCAAGAGGACACACGAGTGGCTCTAATACCAACTTTGTCACGAGCCAAAATTCTGAGCTATGACCGGCGCATAATTTAAGTATTCTTAAATCATGCAAGCCTTATCAGAGCATCTTAAATAAATATATTGTCACTTACTAATAAAAAAAAATAGATAAAATCTAAATAAACAAAATACTGAATAAACATCATAAATATCTCATAAGTAAACTGCAGAGTCTCTACAGATTCAAATAAAAACTTAAACTGTTCAATAAATTAAACTAATTATTAGCTCGAGAAAACATGAATTCGGGCATAACATGAGAACAAATCAAAGATTATCCCTCTTTAGAAAATGGACTGAATATTTGAATCAGCTGCAAAATTCTACTGATCTGAAACAGATAACAGACAGAGAAAACGTGGTTTGAGCTAATACTCAGTGAATAATAATTACAGCACACAACGGAACAGGAATAGACAGATAGCAAATAATAACTGATACTGGGCACAGGTACCAATTAAAAATAGAAAATCAATTTGTACAAATCAATCAAAATCAACAAAAAATTTCAGATAGCAAATAATAACTGATAGTGCAATTTCAATAGTTTATTTCAATAATTTCAGGGAGTCAATAAGATCAAATCAATCTCAAATAAATTTAGTGTAATACATCAGTAAATTTTATAGTCAGATATCAATCAATATAAAGGCACTAAAGGCCTGTTCCCGGAATCCTAATGGCTCTAATGCAGAGATAATTGACAATATCAATTATTTAATCAAAATCATAATAAAATTCAATAACAAAATAAAACTCTAGAAAATCACATGTAAAATAATTGTTAAAATATTGATTTAAAATTTCATTTAATAACAAGTTTAATGCTAAGAAATTTTAAAAGGGACTAAAACGGTGTCATGTACTATAATTACCACTCACTTGGAACCTCCAAGACAATAGTTATTTTCAATGAACGAGAGATAATTTCAACTGACAGATTGAATATTCGAATCTCCTACACACCCAAAATATAGAAGAGAAATATCAAATAACAATAAAATAAAATGATTTTAATATATATATATATATATATATATATATATATATATATATATATATATATATATCTAAATTTCAGTTTATTATCTCACAGTAATTATGATCAACCCAATTCAATATCAATAGTCAAAGAGAAGAAAAATAAATTTCTATAGTAGTTGTAACGATTTAAGGAGAGAAAATGAAATCAAATTCACCCACCATTGAACAAAAAACGAGAATTTTTACCTTGAAAACAGAATCGAAGGTGATGAATAGAGAAGTAAGAATTTATGAATTCCCTACGCACATCAGATTATAAATTGTAAATTTTATATATTTATATATATACATATATAACAATAAATAAACGATGATGAAAATACCTGTTGAGAGTATTTGGTAGAAAAAAAAAAAAGAGAGGTGATAAACAGACTTGAGAACGAAGTTTGGCAGAAAGAGATTATTAGAGTATATATATTTGAAGAGTTCTATTAGGTATAGAATGGGATCAGAGTTATTATTGAATCGGGTCGTTCAGATTGCAGATATATATTTAATTTCAAAAATAATATATAAATAAAAATAAATAAACAGACCATCTAATAAAATATTTTTTTTAAATATATTAATTATTATTAACTAATTAAAATAAAATAATAATAAATATATATAAGTTTCCACAAGAGAAATATAATAGGAAGAGAAAAAGAAAGAGAAAATAAGGGGAAAATAAAGAAATAGTAGGGAGAGAGAAATAGAATGGAGAAAAGATAATTTAGTCATTTTAAAGTTTTCTCTCTCCTTTAATCATTGAAATCAATTAAACTAATAGCTATATTGAACGGAGGAATTTGTAATTTTGACAAAATTAAACATAAGGATTATATTATTCAATTTTCAAAATATAACAATTAAATAGTGATTAATAGTAAAACTTAGAAACCAAATAGTAAATTTTTCTTATTTATCCTTAGAATAATTTCTCATCTCTCATAGTCTCTCTCTGGTTCTATTATTAGTTACCTTCCTGGTTACTTCTCAAACCCTTTTCAAGTTCTGGTGTACTTGGCCAGGAATTCTTTCAAAATGACATTTGCAGTTCCTTGGAAGTCTTTCCCTAAGGAAAATGGGTTCTTTGTTGTATACTTCAATATGTCGTCCCATACTGTCATATCTTGAAAGTTTGCATCATCAAACAAAGGCAGCAAACTTGGCTTTCCAAATGAAATGCATTAGGCACCGATCTTGGTGCAATATTTGTTGCTAGGATCAATCCAAATCCCAAGCAACAACAAGCCATTGAAGTTTCTAAAGAGAGGAACTACGAGAGCCCACGACTAGATATCAAGCAAACTTCAATCCAAGTTTTGAGGTAATTTTTCTAGTTCGTCCTGGAATTTTATTCTGTGTTTCACTTTTGTCCTATAATTTTAATTTATTACTAAAAATCCATGAATTTTAATTTTATTTCACAAAAATTCCTCTAACCTTTTATAGCAAGTTTCCAAGTTAGAAAAAAAAAAATGAAATTGCCTTTTTACTTTCTTTACTCTCACACTCAAAAAATACCGATTATTTTAATCACCATCTGGACCTATCATAAAAATACCAATGCCATCACAACAATATATTTCTTGAAAAAAAATGAGGATTTATCTTTCACCAGAAAGTGTTAAAACTGCATTTGTAGACACCACACTGTAGCTTAGAAGAATTTTTTAATCTGAAAACCGACTATTGCAAATTAGAGAGATTTTTTGTGAAACAAAATTAAAGTTCAAAGATTTTTTTAGTAATAAATTAAAATTAAGGGATATAAGTGAAACACGAAGTAAAATTCATGGATGGGTTAAAAAAATCCAAGTTTTGCCATGCTAGACAACTGAAAATCAAGAGATGGTTTGAGAACTTCACTTATTCTGTCTAAAGCTTTTCTTTTGAGAGAGTTGACATGAAAATACAGGGACTAAATAATGATTAAAGGTAAAACCTAGACACTAGACTATAAATTTCCCATATTTTTGTAAAGAGCAAATTCTTGTACCTAAGCACAACTATAGGTTAATATGCTGCCACCACCTCTATCCTACAAGAGTGCATCATAGATAAGCAAGAATATGTATATGACAAGAAATCATGAAAAGTCCAATTATATGGGAAAAATTATAGAAGTAGGGTAAGAAAAATAAAAGCATACAAATTCAATGAGCCCCTACACACCATGCACAAAGCAAAATTCAAATTTCATGCCATCAAGATCAAATAGTTTGTAAGTTGCCACCACCTCTATCCTACAAAAGTGTATCACAGATAAGCAAGAATCTTTCTATGACAAGAAATCATGAAAAGTCCAATAATATGGGAAAAATTATAGAAGTAGGGTAAGAAAAATAAAAGTGTACAAATTCAATGAGCCACCGCACACCATGCACAAAGAAAAATTCAAATTTCATGCCATCAAGATCAAATAGTTTGTAAGTTCATGCGGATGATCTGCAAGTTATAGTTCAGTTGGCGGTGCTTACATTGTGGACGCAACACCCCTGTTAGTCTTCTAGTCCTCCCAAAAATTCAGCAAAAGAAATCTACTGATCTCACACGAGTAATATGCTCATGGTCAATAGATACTGCTAGATCATCAAATGAATAGTGAGACATACAATAATAAAGGAACAATATTGATATATGAGTTCGATTTCATTACAAGGATGCAAATGACAAGCAACTAATTCGATTTCATTACAAGGATGCAAATGACAAGCAGCTAAAGTTGCCACATTGTCATTAAAATCAGACGTCCACCCTCTGTTTACTGTCCCCTTTCTTTCCTCCATTCTCAGATACTGTTTCAACAGCTACTCCATAACTCGAGAATGATATTTGGACTCACTTTCTCTTCAATAGTCTGGACAACTGCACTTCAATTTAAAACACATTGCAGCTCAACTCTACTACTAGATAGTCTTTGAAGGTTCATAGTGCTTTTCTGACTGGCGGAGATAGCAAAAGTTTTCAACCTGCACATTTAACCATCTGGTCACTTTCAGGATCAGTAGAAACACTCCTTGTATACATCATTGTCGTGGAACCCAATATGTCATCTCCAAAACCACATGCTTTGAAGAACAACCTAACAAAAGTTCAGGTAAATTTTGGTTACCAGCTAAGCTTTTCATGTACATGAATATAAATATCTGAGCATGCCTACCGAGAAAAAAATTTGCAACCCATGCTCCTTCTCTAGCTGCAGTGAGTTCTATTTGCCAAAGGCAACTAGAAGAAGCAGAAGGGAACTTTTGAAAATATATTTGTGGGATGCACAAGATATAAATGATAATTCATGTGAATATTCATCATGGACGAGCAACCTTCATAAAATTAACTAGCTGCCATGAATTTGAGGCTTCTGTACATTTACCTCTCATTGGCAGAGCAAAGGGCTGCAATATCATAAATTTCTCTATTTGTGAGCATTCTGGCAGGAGAAAAGGTAAATGTCAGACTTCAGATATGGTTCTTTTCATTTTGTATTATTATATAAAGGGTGGGGGAGAGGATGTTGCGAAGTCGGTGAGCATTTGCCTACAAGAAATGATACATAGATTAAATGGATAGGTTTCCAGCGATCACAAGGATGATAAAAGAAAAATACTTAGTTGTTTTAAAGAGGCCAAAATAGGTGGATGCATTGGAGCAAGCAAACAAGGTATCAACTCAAGATGGGCTATGTAATACCAATTTGAACATACAAAAATATGTTGGCACAAACAGCAAGGAAAGTATTAAGAAAGTGCAAATCAAAATCTAAAATTTAATAAGCATTTAGGAGAAGAAGATAAATGATGAATAACCTTATAATTCTTTTAACTATCATCTTCCCGATTCCCATTCTCCGCAGTGAAGGTACAACCTGGGAAGCACTGAAACACAATTATATGAATACAAGTCGAAGTTAACTATCTGGCTGAAGGTACCGAGCCTAAGCAATCAACCAACTAGTATAGTCTATTGAGTGGAACAAAAACAGTTGAACAAGAAACAGAATTTTTAGAATGGACATGATGATTTTAAGAGTTGAGGCCCCCAATGCAAATTCTGAAGGATCCATAGCATATTATTTCTACAAAAAGTACAATTATTCATCCATTACACCATTTTCATTTTATTTCTAGCAGCCAAATAAAGTTAATGGGCATTTATGGAACAAAATCAAATCGAAATTGCACAGAGCTTCAAAAATACCAACCCAGGAGTGAGTAAAGGATTCTTGAAGGTTCCAGCACTTAATTTTAAAGATTGAGCTAAGAAGAACATAAAAAGAGTAAACTAAATTAACAAGAAGCCAGAAGCCCTTGATCCCTTTGATAGGTGGCCCAATTAAAAAAATGTCTGGGGGTTGATGGCGAAAAGTAACAAAAAAGGATAAATTGGGACTGATTGAGGGTGAAAATTCGGTGCTTTGTAATTACCATGACATCGTAGATGGAAGCAGTCAATCCGAAATCAGAAACTGCGCGGCCAAAGCCGACTAGTTGGCTGTTGGAGGGAGAGACAACAGGAAGATGAAGAGGCAGAGGCGTCACTCTCCGCAAAAAATCTCCTAAACCCATAAGAGGAGGAGAAGGAGGGTCTTCTTCAGGCTGGTTATTATCAACAACTGCATCCTGTAAATTGCAGAAGACGGAGACGAGAACAGAGCTGTGGGAGAGAGCAAGGCGAAGCTTCTTCAAATCAACTGCTTCTACTAGCTTTCCATTATGGTCGATCGCTGGAAACCGGTGGCACGAGTGATTGCAGGTTGTGCAGAGTTCTCTCAGGTCCTGTGGGTTTATGTCAGACGGATTTGTAGATATGTAAATGGGAATTCTTCTAGATTTTAACTTCGATGACAATCTCTTCCCATAATCTTTTGTGGTTGCCCATCTTACTTCCATGGTCTTAATACCATATCCTCTAGCAGCACCTTTCATCTGCATGGCCACAGCAGCAACTTCCATCTTTCCTTGTCTATGCCTTCTCTGTGGCTCGGTGAAGATTGCGCAGAGAAATGACAAATAAAGGGTAGCAGACCCGTTGTGGAATGTTTAATTTAGCATAATTTTAATTTAATTTAATTTAATTTAATTTTTATTTTTATTTGATTTAATTTAAAAGTTTAAATTTAAGTTTAATTTAATTTAAAAGTTTAAATATAAGGAATAAATTTCTTGATTGAAATTAAAATTAAAAATTTAATTTATTAATTGTAGGACTAAAATTTTTAAATTAAACTAAAAAAATTGAGAAATTTAATTTTTTATTTTTTATTTTTTAAATTAAATAGAATTTAAATTAAAAATTTTAAATTAACTTAGATAAAAAATTAAAATTAATTAAATTAAATTTCTCTAGTAAATATAAGATATAATTGAGTTTTAAACCATTTTATAACCCATCCTTAAATTCACATTTATTTAATTTTAATTTATCACTAAAAAATTCATGAATTTTAACTTTGCTTAAAAAAAATTCATTAACTTTAGATGATAAGTTTTTAAATTAAAAAATTTCTTTAAATTATAGTGTGATATTTATAAATATAGTTTCAACTCTTTCTAATTGAAATAATGAGTTTTTTTTTTTAGTGTGAGAAGAAAAAAGATAAAAAAGTAATTTTATTATTTTTTTTTAAACTTAAAAATTTATTATAGTAGATTAGATGGATTTTTATGAAATAAAATTAAAGTTTAAGATTTTTTTAATAATAAATTAAAGTTAAAGGCAAAAATAAAATATGAAACAAAGTGCAAGGGTCAGCTTAAAAACTACCCATAAAATGAAAAAAAATTAATAAATATTTATATTTAATTAACCACAATTTATTGTCATTACTTAATATAAACACTTTTTTTAGCCAACTTAATAAAAACACCTTATTATTTAAAAAAATTAATAATAATAAAAACACCTTGTTATTTCTAAGGTGAATTATTATTTAATGTTAGAATATTGTCATTATTTATAAATCTATTTTTATATTTTAAAAATTATCTTAGTTGATTTTATAAACTTAATTTTGTGAATTAAATATTTCATTTATTTATCTAATTTTAATAGTATATATATATATATATATTTTTTTTTTTTTTCAATAATAGCATATATTCTTTCAAAAGATTGCCCTGTGACATTTTAATAAGGAAAATTATCATGTGGCACTATAACTGACAAGGCTAAACCCTTCCGATAACTTGCCCATGTGGCATTATAAGAAGATAAATTATCATATGACGTTATAACTGACAATTTATTTATTAAATATAATTAATTTTATTTTGTTGCTACATATAATTTTATTTTTATTTTTATTTCTTCTTTTTTACTGCCTTAATGCTTTTTTTATTATTAGTATTATTTTTTAAAATAATATTACTGTTACTAAAAAAATATAGTATTTGAGTATATTATTTTTTAATTTGTTAAGAGAACATTAAAAAAATTTGATATTTTAAAATAATGAAAATAATTATATAATTTAATCAATCTTGGATTATTTTATATTTTTAATAAATAATTTTATTATATTACTATATTTTTTATTATTTTTATTAGAAATTTTTTGTTAAAAAATTTAAGATAAAATGTGTGGTCTACGTAAAAAATTATAAAATAAAATATAGAGATTAACTTATTATAATTTGTATGTATTATTTTTTATGTTAATAATTTTATTTTATTTTATTTTATCTTCCCAATAATAATAATAATAATAATAATAAATAATTAATAATAATAATAATAATAATAATAATAATAATAATTATTATTATTATTATTATTATTATTATTGTTTGAAATTGCCAAGTAAATAAAACGTTTTATTGTTGTAAAAATTCAATTTGAATGCTTTTATTATTATTTTTTAATTAAATAATATTTAATGATAAAATTAAATTTTTATTTAAATAGATTCTATTTATTTGTCCATATATAATAAGTCATGTTAGACATTTCATACACATTAAGTATTCTCGTCTCATCATTTTTTTTTTTTTAGTGCTCTCAAATCTTTTTTTTTATTTGCCCTTTTTTTTTGTTGTTTCTTTAGAAAGTTATCGATTTCAATTTTCAAAATTTTCAATTTTTATTTATACTTATATTGATTCTCAATTCCTATGTAATTTTATTTTTTAAATAAATTCCTATGTAATTAGTTAATAAAAGCAAAATTTTTTATCACAATATTGATTATCATTTAATTATCATAATTGTTATTATAATTTAAAATAAAAATATAATTTAATTTAATATATATTATAATTATAGTTAAATTTTGTAAAATATGTAACTATATTTATTCAATTAAATTTGAATATTATAAATTTCGTGATTAATTAACTATAGATCATCATGATGACACCTTTATTAGTGATGATATATTTTAATTGTATATGTTGACTAATTTATTTTTTTATAGAAAATGAAATTGCAAAAAGTAATAAGAAATGCAATTTTATTGAAAATTTAAATTTAAAATATAAAGATTAAAAATAAAGTATTAAAGTAAGAGTACTATAATTACATATTGTTGGACCTAGGGGTCTTGATCTATATTTTGATGATAATAAATAATTAATGTGCTACTAATCTACCTTGAAAGCATTTGTGTTAAGATTGTAGGTCACAAGTTCAAAATTGAGAAATTGCTTCAAATCAAAATTGAAAGAGAGTAAGAAATTGAAGTAAAGATCAAGGAGATATTACAATGTAAATTTTTCTTTTATCTTGTGAATCTCAATTGGTTGATTATGGTAGCTCAAGTCTAATGTCTTTAAATTTCTTAGTGTATCTATTTTCAATTTTTCTTGATCAAAGAGAGTAAAATGAAATTTTCACTTTTGAGAAATGCAAATTTATTTTTGAAAGTGTCTTCATTGAAAAGTTTATTCAATTAGCTTTCCAATGGTTCAAACGGATCAAAAATCCGAATTCAAGTCAAAAAGTTATGAGTTTATGAATCTCTAAACTTCTTAATGTCTTTATTTTTAAAATAGATACACTAAGAAATTTAAAGACACTAGACTTGAGCTACCATAACCAACCAATTTAGATTCACAAGATAAAAGAAAAATTTACATTGATAAGTTTATTCAATTAGCTTTCCAATGGTTCAAACGGATCAAAAATCTGAGTTCAAGTCAAAAAGTTATGAGTTTATGAATCTCTAAAGTTCTTAGTGTCTTTATTTTTAACTTTTTCTTGATCAAAGGGAGTAAAATAAAATTTTTACTTTTGAGAAATGCAAATTTGTTTTTGAAAGTATTTTCATTGAAAATTTTATAAAATTAATTTTTCAATGGTTCAAACGGATCAAAAATCTTAGTTCAAGTCAAAAAGTTATGAGTTTGTAAATCTCTAAACTTTTTAATGTCTCTATTTTTAACTTTTCTTGAAAAAGGAGGAGTGAAATGAAATTTCTACTTTTAAAAAATGCAAATTTGTTTTTAAAAGTATTTTTATTGAAAATTTTATCAAATTAGCTTTCCAACGGTTTAAACAGATCGAAAATTTGAGTACGGATCAAAAAGTTATGAGTTTTTTAAGCTTAAGTCCCCTTTTGTCCAAAAAGCACTTCGGTAGTAGAAGTTCACTCCTTAAATAATGGTTTTTAAGTGTTTAAACCCTTTTTGTCTAGAGAACACTTCGGCAATCGAAAGTGAGAACTTCGACAACCGAAGTTCACTTTTTGAATGGTGTTTTTTGGCGCTCTAACCTTCAGCAGCCGAAGTAAAGAACTTCGGCAGTTGAACCTGGTTTTTGAAACTCGATAAAATGGAATTTTAGGTGGTTGAATAGCTATATTTGCATTTAATATACTCCTGATAGTCATTGTCTTACCAAAACTATAAATAGAGGCAATTTATAACTGTAGAAAATGAACAATAAATATTTCTTGAGAATTTATTGTGTTCAAAAGATTTTTTTTCTTCTTCTCTCTCTCTAGAACTTTAGCTACCATAATTGATTATTGAGAGTTTGATATTTTGAACTAAAATTTCTTTATTTTGAGAGTTAGTTCAAGGTTGTTGTGAGCATTTATTGTAACTTGAGTGTGACAGAGTATTAAATTACTCATGAGTGTAAAGGGACTTATAAAAGAGTTAGGGTTTGCTCTTGTAGTGATTGTAAGGGATTTATTCTTCACTCAAAGAAGAATTTTAGTGGAGTTAACTCTCAAGGAGAGCCTTGAAGAGAGGACGTAAGCTTGGGATAGCCGAGCCACTATGAAATTCCTTGTATTATTTCTTTCCTTCATTTTCTTTGTGCTCTTCACTTAAAATTGTTAGTAGTATGCCCTAGGGCATATCATTTAGTATGTATCTTGTACATGTTTTTATTATTAAAAGGTATTTTCACTTTTCCATTTACATAATATATTTATGTGTAATAGAAAAGGTTCATTGATATTTTATTAGAAATTCTATTCTTAAGTTGTTAAGAATATGAGTGACAGTATTTCTAGTACAAAGTATCATAAATAGGTTCACAATCGAGGATACTTCACAATAAGAACATAACTTATCCAAAAAAATTGTATTCATGTTTGTTCCCAAGTTATTTATATGAGATATAAATAAGATGGAATGGTGAGTCTCATGCCATATGACAAACATGATAGGCACTTATACATGATAAGTAGGTCGAACAAGTGACACTTATGACAAGCACATGGAGTTTACTCTTGTCAATAAATTATCGTAAATCATATCAGTGCATATAATCTTTAGACCTGAGATAGCACAGTTATCTTGTATATAGGTGGTTTAAGTTTGATATTGTTTTTATACTTGTATTGTGTATGGGTATATGGGCATGCGTTAGCTCCTACTAGTTATATATGGAGGTAGGTGTTGATCAAGATGAAATCTATTCCTCTAAGTAAATAGGGATAAAATCCTATGTTCATTTAATTGTTCTTGATGTTTCAAGTTCCTGGCCAGGACAGATAGATTTAATCAGAAAAGAGTTTCTGATGAGAAAATCTTTTAATCAAGAACTAGAATTAAAAGAGAACATAACATTCATAGCAAATGGGGTTTGACATAAACCATGACTCTAGCTTGAGTTGGGATTTTGTAACAGAGAGATTCTAGTGCATGGTAACATATGATTATAGGTTCATTTAAGATAAACCTTATTACTAATTGAGTGGCCATGGCATGCTATGCTACGTGTTAACCATGGTCTATGAGATACATAAAATGATTTAGAGAAATCATTTATGGTAAGAAAGAGTTCTGATGATATTCAGAGTTAATATCATGTCTCATTGCCAATTAGTGATGAGCCTAGTAAGTCACACACATACACAAGTAATAACCAAATTAAATATGATTTAATTAATTAATTAAAGAGTTTAATTGATTAATTAAATAGGTTTGGTTTGCAATTAGATTGTAAAATCCCTAGCATGGCTTGAAACCAAATCTAGGTTATTGGATGTATAGTATAAGTTAAATTTATATTTAAAGTGTTTAAATATGAATTTAATTAATGATAAAATTAATTAATTGAGATTAATTAATTAATTTATATTTGATATAAATTGATTAGAAGAAGAGAAATAATTATTTTGGGTTGAGAACTCAAAATTAAGACACAGGGGTATTTTTGTCATTTCACAGGGTGACATGTGGCACCATGAGATGGTGACACATGGCACTATACATAAGCTTGTCATATATCTTTTAATCATGTAAAATGATTAAAATCAAGATTAAATATAGATTTGACACTTGGCACAATGTGATTGGGTCAATTAAGCCTAGAGCCAATCAGAAGGTGACATGTGGCAAGGGTTTTAAGTGATGACCTAGCTATATAAGTGTTGTTATGAAAGAGTAAAACATGTGGCTGCTATTTTTCTTTGGTGCAACCACCTAAAGAACATCTCCCCTCTCTTTTTCTTCATCTCTCATCAATTCAAAGAGATTAACCATCAATCTCTTGAATTAAAAAATACTAAAAATTGTTTGTAGTGTCCTGTTTACATCTGTAATCTCTCAAAAGGCAAAACTTGATTTTCTAATTCATAGAAAAAGCCTTAGAAGCTGTTTAAGGGCTGCCATAGGTGATCTTGGTGTGGACAAGCTAGAGGGACAACATCTGATGTCCTAAAGATGCATCCCAAAGGTGCCAAACACACTGCAGTGCATCAAGAGGTTAATGCATTTATTCTTGATTTAATCTAGGGTTCTCAAATTAATCTGATTAATTCTAAAATCTTAAATAGCAATTGTAGATCCAAAAACATATTAGAAGAGTTTTAATATGCTGTTTATCATTGAAATCAAATATATAAAAATGAATCTTGCATGATGCATGTGACCCTAGGTGAAAAAATTTTGAATTCAATGATATAAACTTATATTTTTCATGCTTCCACTCCTTTAATTGGTATCAGAGCCACTATATTCGCCATTTAGATTGTTGATTATATGATTTAATTGTATGGAATAATCATGAGATGATAGATCCATTGCTAGTTGGATAAAGAAGTGTGGCAGCATGCTTGATCTCACCGTCAATGGTGCGCCATCTTTGGGCTTCATGGGTGGCACAAGGTTTGGTTTTAAATTCTGCAATTGTTTTATGATCTAAGGCCTATTCTATGTCTAATTAAATTATTTAATTAGAGTTTTAATCACATAATTAAATTTTGATTCAAATCAGAATTTTAAAAATTGTTTGAATGTGATTCAAATCTGAATTTTAAAAGTTGTTTGAATGTGATTCAAATCTGAATTTTTAAAGTTGTTTGAATCATATTCAAATTTGAATTTTTAAAGTTGTTTGAATAATATTCAAATATGAATTTTTAAAAATTGTTTGAATGTGATTCAAATCTGATTTTTTAAAAATTGTTTGAATGTGATTTAAATCTGAATTTTTAAATTTGTTTGAATCATACTCAAATCTGGATTTTTAAGTTGAATATGAGATATGCAATTTAATTTAAGTATGTATGTTTTATTTAATTGTTAAATGGTGATATGCATAATGGATAATCATGGACTATAAAAGACCAATGTGATTGGATTTATTTTTTTTTATGTTTCTTTGGGATTATAAATTAATTAATTTATTTTAATTTATTTTGGGCATGTATTATTAAGGTTGTAATAATTTTGGATTGTAATTTCATTTATTTAAGTTCTTGTAAATTCGCCTTGGTATGCCAAGGATTACTATGTAATTGGATTGAAAGAAGTTTAAGGAGGTCAAGAGCATTGGTGGGACCAGTGGGAGGAATTCAAGATCAAGTGTTGATTATGCACTCCTTCAGCAACTCTTGTAAAATGAATGAATAAAATGTACCTTGGAATACCCTGATTCAATTCTTGATGGCTCGGAATTGAATCCCTTAGAAAGTCCATGATCATACCATATTTGTTTATTATCCATAAATGCATGAGATGTATGAGAATGTATGTAAGTATATAATATATGCATGCTAATTGGATAATGTGCAAAGTGAGACCTTTATAGTAATTAAGACAACCACAAAATCTTCCAAACAAATGATTAAGTTGGAAATGCTATAATTAAAATAATTATAACATGGGCCCTCCATTGGGAGATTTTCTTAAGATTATTTTAAGAAATTTTAAATAATTGCATAAGATGCAATTAATTTAAGAGATTTTCTTAAGAATAATTGTTAAGTATGAGACGTTGTAAATATGTAAATGGTTTGATGGCTAATATTGGATGTACCTGAGGACATTAAAATTATTTGCATAATTACTGGCTCAATGGGATCAACTTAACTAATGCAAGATAAGTCAATAATGGATGTACCTAAGATTTTGAGCATTAGGGGCTAGGTAAAGGATTGAATCTCACATGAGATGTGATGGGCAAAGAGTTTCTCACTTATAGTTATTGTAATTTCAATAATGGATGTACCTGAAGATGATCAATAGAATTATAAGAATTCAATCACCCACTAGAAATCCATCCAACTAGGACTTCCGTTTTCTACTTTGGAAGTGTAGGATTCGCTAAGTTAGTGGGAGGACCAATTTGATTAAAAGACCATAATCATTTTGGTTAATTACATGATATATTTACTAATTAATCTGGTTATTTTCTGTAGTTAATTTTCTGATAATAATGAGCACAGAATAACCACCACCATCCAATATGCTTGCAAGCATACTTGATCGCAATAGGTTGACAGGACCTAATCTGTCTGATCGGCTAAGAAATTTGAAACTTGTCCTGAACCTTGAACATATAGGATATGTTCTAGACTCAAATGTTCTTAGTCCCTTACCTCCAGAGGCCACTCCAGAGGAACATGAAACTTTGGACAAGTGGAAGGAGCATGATATGAGAGCTAAGTGTTACATGCTTGCTTCTATGAGTAATGAGTTCTGACGGCATGAAAACATGCAGAGTGCGAGTGAGATCCTCCTTCACCTACAAGAGTTGTATGGTGAGCACAGCAGGAATGCTAGGTATGAGATATCTAGACAGCTGTTCCGCATGAGGATGTCTGAGGGACAGAATGTTGGGGATCATGTCCACAAGATGATTCGACTGATTGAGCAGTTGAAACATCTTAACTTCAACATGGATTTCCAACTATAGACGGATTTGATCCTTCAGTCCTTTCTTGAGTCTTTTGGGAATTTTGTGACAAATTTTCATATGACTAAATAGAAATGCACCTTGGCTGGTTTACTCAACATGCTGGTTATTGCCCAAAAGAATATGCTGGGCAATAAAGGAAAAGAGGTAGCTTTGATTGCATCTTCTTTTACTGGAAAGTCCAACAAGAAGAAGGGCAATAAGAAAAAGAAACCTCAGATTCCTGGTCCTTCCAAGAAAATAGCTAAACAGAAAGGGAAGACTAAAGCTGATGGAGGCAAAGGAAAGTGTTTCCACTACCAGAAGGATGGGCATTGAAAAAAGAACTGCCCAGAGTATCTTGCTTCTCTGAAGGACAAGAAGGATAGACCTTCGGAAGGTATGTCCATATCTTGTTATTTAGATTCTGATGATACTCATAGTTCATCTACAGCTTGGGTTTTAGATACTGGTGCCAGTTCCTACATTTCTTATGATATGCAGGAACTAGCAAATAGTAGCAGCTTGTGTTCTCGAGATGTTAGACTCCGAATTAGCGATGGCTCAACTGTTGAAGCTTTAGCCATAGGATCTAAATCTTTTTACATGTCTAGACATGTTTTGTGTTTGGATAATATTTTATATGTACCTGATGTTTTTAAGAATATCATTTCTATATCTAGTTTGACTAGAAATGGCTATGAATTTCAGTTCACAGATGATGTTTTCAATGTTTATTTTGAAAATAAATATGTTGGTTCAAGTTATATGAATGATGGTCTTTATTATTTAGATAATAATGACAAACACAAAATGAATACAAGTGATTTGAATGAATACAATGCCATGGTGAAAATCAACTCAAGTTTAAAATATATTTGGCACTTAAGGTTATGTCATGTTGCAGAAGATAGGATTGCAAAACTGGAGAAAATGGGGATTCTTTCCTCATTGGGCTTTGAGCCTACTCCAACTTGTGAATTTTGCCTTCAAAGGCAAAATTACTAGATCACCCTTTGTTGGACAAGGGCTAAGAGCTGAAAATATTTTAGAGCTAATACATAATGATGTATGTGGTCCATTTAAGGAAATGGCTAGAGGCAGTTTTCATTACTTTATTACTTTTACTGATGATAAATCAAGGTTTGGGTATTTGTATTTGATAAAATACAAACATGAATCCTTTGAAAAGTTCAAAGAATTTAAATCTGGAGTAGAAAATCAAACAGAAAAGAGTATTAAAGCTCTTCGATCAGATCGTGGAGGTGAATATTTGAGTACTGAATTTGATGAATACTTGAGAGAGCACGGCATTGTTTCCAGCTGACTCCTCCAGGAACGCCACACCTGAATGGTGTATCTGAAAGGAGAAATCGTACCCTATTGGATATGGTACGTAGTATGATGAGCTATACTGATATGCCAATCTCCTTTTGGGGATTTGCATTAGAATCAGCTTTGTATATTCTGAATTAGATTCCATCAAAATCAGTTTCTTCCATACCTTATGAGATATGGCATGGAAGAAAACCAAGTCTTAAGCATGTTAAGATTTGGGGTTGTCTAGCTTATATCAAAAAGCTGAACACTGATAAATTGGAAACCAAGTCAGAAGAGCGTCGATTTGTTGGATATCCAAAAGATAGTTTTTGATATTATTTTTATTTGCCTACTTCACAAAAGGTTATGGTAAGTAAAGATGCCACATTTCTTGAACAATAGTTTGTTTAAGAAGGAGGCAAAGGAAGGCAAATAGAGTTAGAATTGGAGAATTCTGACCAACCAACAGATCAGATGGATATAGATCCATCTAGTCAGCCTACACCCATTGATGAAACATCTACATCTATTCCTCGTAGAATAACCAGGGTATCTCACCTACCAATGAGATATGATTTTCTTCATGAAGAAGAACAAGGGTTGTCTACTCATGAAGAAGTAGATCATGGAGATGATTCACTTATCTATGAAGAAGCTATATTATATATAGACTCTTCAAAATAGATTGATGCTATGAAATCCGAGATTGATTCCATGTATAAGAATCAAGTTTGGGATCTTGTTGATCCATCTGAAGGTATTGTACCCATAGGGAACAAATCGGTTTTCAAGAAGAAAATTAGTTCTGATGGAAAGGTAAAGACCTATAAGGCAAGGCTAGTAGCGAAAGGTTTCGCCAAAGGTAAGGAATCGACTATGAGGAGACTTTCTTGCCTGTTGCCATGCTTAAATCAATTAGGATTCTATTAGCAATAACTGCATACTATGATTATGAGATTTGGCAGATGAATATCAAAATAGCCTTTCTCAATGAATACATTGAAGAAAAACATTTTCATGGAACAACCTAGGGGTTTTGAATTCCAAGATAGTTCCAATGTATGCAAGCTAAAGCAATCATTTATGAGTTGAAACAAGCTTCGAGGAGTTGGAACATCCGTTTTGATAAAGTCATTAAATCATTTGGTTTTATCAAAAATGAGGATGAGCCATGTGTATATAAGAAGGTTAGTGACAGTGCTATCACTTTTCTTGTCTTATATGTGGATGACATACTGTTGATGGGTAATGACACAGGTATGTTGACAACTGTAAAGGTATGGTTATCAAATACATTCTCCATAAAAGACTTAGGGGAGGCAACCTATATTCTTGGGATTTGCATCTATAAAGATAAAGTGAAATGAATAATTGGTTTATCCCAAAGTCTATACTTGGATTGTTACCAGTGAGACATGGTATCCACCTTTCTAAAGAGATGTCTCCAAAGACACATGAAGAAAGAGATAAAATGGCCAGGATTCCATATGCTTCGGCTATTGGAAGTTTAATGTATGCAATGTTGTGTACTAGGCCGGATATTGCATATGCTGTTAGTTTGACTAGCAGGTATCAATCCAATCTAGGTTTGAAACACTGGATAGCTATCAAGAATATCCTTAAGTACTTGAGAAGAACAAAGGATTTATTATTGATATATGGAGGTGAAGACTTGCAATTGGATGGTTATACTAATTCTGATTTCCAATCAGATATCGATGATAGAAAATCTACATCTGGGTATGTGTTCATTTGTAATAGAGGCGCAGTCAGTTGGAAAAGTTTCAAACAGA
The DNA here is from genome assembly GCF_030052815.1 of Hevea brasiliensis. Classification (NCBI taxonomy): domain Eukaryota; kingdom Viridiplantae; phylum Streptophyta; class Magnoliopsida; order Malpighiales; family Euphorbiaceae; genus Hevea; species Hevea brasiliensis. Next base: position 91,584,268 of record NC_079506.1, read on the forward strand.
GCACGACTGTAGATTCCACTACAGAGGCCGAGTATATTACTACATCAGATGCTGCAAAAGAAGCTGTTTGGATATAAGGAACCCTGGTCTCACCAGAAATCCAAACACATAGAAAGACACTGCCACATTATCAAAGATATAGTTGGGTAAGGCGATGTAGCCATGCAGAAAATAGCATCAGCTGAAAATCATGCTGATCCATTCTCTAAGCCTTTATCACGAGCATAGTTAGATCGACATCTTGAGAAGATGGGTTTAAGGTATTGTAATGAATGGCTCTAGTGCTAGTGGGAGATTGTTAGTAGTATGCCCTAGAGCATATCATTTAGTATGTATCTTGTATATATTTTTATTAATAAAAGACATTTTCACTTTTCTGTTTACATAATATATTTATGTGTAATAGAAAAGGTCCATTGATATTTTGTTAGAAATTCTATTCTTAAGTTGTTAAGAATATGAGTGACAGTATTTCTAGTACAAAGTATCATAAATAAGTTCACAATCGAGGATACTTCACAATAAGGACATGACTTATCCAGAAAGATTGTATTCATGTTGGTTCCCAAGTTATTTATATGAGATATAAATAAGATGGAATGGTGAGTCTCATGCCATATGACAAACATGATAGGCACTTATACATGATAAGTAGGTCGAACCAGTGACACTTATGACAAGCACATGGAGTTTACTCTTGTCAATGTATTGTCATAAATCATATCAGTGTATATAATCTTTAGAACTGAGATAGCACAGTTATCTTGTATATAGGTAGTTTGAGTTTGATACTGCTTTCATACTTGTACTGTGTATGAGTATATGGGCATGCGTTGGCTCCTACTAGTTATATATGGAGGTAGGTGTTGATCAAGATGGAATATGTTCCTCTAAGTAAATAGGGATAAAATCCTATGTTCATTTAATTATTCTTGATGTTTCAAGTTCCTGGCCAGGACAGATAGATTTAATCAGAAAAGAGTTTCTGATGAGAAAATCTTTTAATCAATAACTGGAATTAAAATAGAACATAATATTCATAGCAAATGGGGTTTGACATAAACCATGACCCTAGCTTGAGTTGGGATTTTGTAACAGAGAGATTCTAGTGCATGGTAACATATGATTATAGGTTCATTTAAGGTAAACCTTATTACTAATTGAGTGGCCATGGCATGCTATGCTAGGTGTTAACCATGGTCTATGAGATGCATAAAATGATTTAGAGAAATCATTTATGATAAGAAAGAGTTCTGATAATATTAAGAGTTGATATCATGTCTTATTGCCAATTAGTGATGAGCCTAGTAAGTCACATACATACAAAAGTAATAACCAAATTAAATATGATTTAATCAATTAATTAAAGAGTTTAATTGATTATTTAAATAGGTTTGGTTTGCAATTAGATTGCAAAGTCCCTAGCATGGCTTGAAACCAAATCTAGGTTATTGGATGTATAATATAAGTTAAATTTATATTTAAAGTGTTTAAATATTAATTTAATTAATGAGAAAATTAATTAATAGAGATTAATCAATTAATTTATATTTGATATAAATTGATTAGAAGAAGAGAAATAATTATTTTGGGTTGAGAACTCAAAATTAAGACACATGGGTATTTTGGTCATTTCACAGGGTAACATGTGGCACCATGAGATGGTGACACATGGCACTACACATAAGCTTGTCATTTGTCTTTTAATCATGTAAGATGATTAAAATTAAGATTAAATATAGGTTTGACACTTGGCACAATGTGATTGGGTTAATTAAGCCTAGAGCTAATCAGAAGGTGACATGTAACAAGGGTTTTAAGTGATGACCTAGCTATATAAGTGTTGTTATGCAAGAGTAAAACGTGTGGCTACTGTTCTTCTTTGGTGCAGCCACCCAAAGAACATCTCCCCTCTCTTCTTCTTCATCTCTCATCAATTCAAAGAGATTAGCCATCAATCTCTTGAATTAAAAAATACTAAAAATTATTTATAGTGTCCTGTTTACATCTATAATCTCTCAAAAGGCAAAACTTGATTTTTTAATTCATATAAAAAGCTTTAGAAGCTGTTCAAGGGCTACCATAGGTGATCTTGGTGTGGACAAGCTAGAGGGAAAACATCTAGTATCCTAAAGACGCATCCCAAAGGTGTCAAACACACTGCAGTGCATCAAGAGATTAGTGCACTTGTTCTTGATCTAATCTAGGGTTCTTAAATTAATCTGATTAATTCTAAAATCTTAAATGGAAAATGTAGATCCAAAAACATATTAGAAGAGTTTTAATATGTTGTTTATCATTGAAATCAAATAGATAAAAATGAATCTTGCATGATGCATGTGACCCTAGGTGAAAAAATTTTAAATCAATGATATAAACTTGTGTTTTTCATGCTTCTGCTCCTTCAGAAATTTCTTTTAGCCTTCAAATTTTTTAATTAACACCTAATTCACCCCCCCTCTTGGGTTGTTATAAGGGACAACAAGTGGTATCAGAGCTAGTCTCCATTCAAAGACTTAATCATCTTAGAGCAAAGATCAATGGCAACCCTCAATGCACAAGAAGGTCAATCGGTGGTAAGACCTCCCTTCTTTGATGGGAATGACTTCTTGTATTGGAAAAATACAATGTTTTATTTTCTTAAATCAAAAGGAGTTGACTTGTGGGATGTTGTATAGAATGGGCTATTCACCCCAACTAAAATTGCAGATGGTGTGCATGTAGCTAAGCCAAAGGGTGAATGGAGTGAGCAAGAGAAAAGAAGAGTAGCTCTAAATAATAAAGCTATTTATGTTTTATTTTTTATACTAAGTATAAGTGAATATAATAAAGTGTACATGAAGTTTACTGAAAAAAAAAATTTGGGATGCTTTGGTGGTTACTCATGAGGGTAGTAGTTAAGTGAATGAGAATAAGATGGATTCCCTCATCTGTCAATATGAGTTGTTCAAGATGAAATCAGATGAGACCATAAGTCAAATGTATGATAGATTTGTGGAGATTATAGGAGGAATTAAATCCCTTAGGAAGACATTCACAAATGAAGAGCTAGTAAAGAAGATTCTAAGAAGTCTTCCTAAGGAGTGGCTACCCAAAGTAACTTCACTCAAGGATTCCAAGGACTTGAGCAAGGTACAACTTGATGAGCTCTTGGAAAATCTCATTAACTATGAGATGACCCTCAAAAGAGAGTAAGTGGAGGAACCCAACAAAGCTAAGAAGAACATTTCCTTCAAAGTATCATCCGAAAACTCAAGTGATGAAGATGATGAATTTGATGAGGAAGAGTTGGCTCTATTGAAAAGGAAAATAAGGAAGATGCTCTTCTAAAACAAGAAGTTCATCTCAAAGAGGAACTTCAAAAAGGACAAAAGTGAAACTAGCAAGAAGGATCGTCCCATATGCTTTGAATGTAACAAGCCGGGTCACATTAGAACGGATTGTCCCAAATTGAAAAAGCCTTTCAAGATGTTCAAGAAGAAGGCACATAAAACAACATGGGATAAATCAAGTGACTTTGAAGATGAGGAGATTAGTGATCAAGTTGCCTAAATGTGTTTCATGGAAATGGAGGAAAGCTCCAATGAGGTAACTTTAAATGATGATGTTGTTGAATTTTCTTATGATGAACTAGTTAGTGCTCTTAAAGTTATGAATGATGAACTAGAATTAAGTCATAAGACGAATAAACTTTTGAAAAGTGAGTTTGCTAGTTTAAGGAAGGAAAATGAGACCTCTTCTAAGGATAATAGACCTTTAGATAGTAATATGCAAAAATCCTTAAATGAGCTCTCATTAGAAAATAAGAAGTTGAAAAATGAAATTACTGAGCTAAAAACTTCTCTTTCCAAATTTGCCAAAGGAAAGGACAAACTTGATGTAATTTTGGACTCTCAAAAGTCTCCTAGCATCAAGTATAGACTTGGCTATAACAAATTTGCCTGAGCACCTCCTTCCAAGACCATTTTTGTTAAAATATCTAGTTCTAGTGATTCTAGTCCCCAAGTGCTTAGTCCAAAGGTGTCCAATCCTAAAGGACAATAACCAAAGATATCAAGTGGAAATGAAACTAGAAAGACTTCATTTTATCAACATGCTCATATACAAAATATAAATAGGACATACACATCTAGGAGAGTTGCATTTAGGCTAAACTTTCAGAGGGGATATGCTATTAGGCCTCATAACTATCATCACACTCACCATATCTCATGCTCACATGCCTAAAATGGACTAAAAAAGAATGGTCACATGAGACCATATGCACATTCTCATACATATAGACCAAGAACAAGAAGGTTTAATGGCCATTATCACTATTGTGGCAAGTTTGGTCATACCAACTATAAGTGTGCCATTAGGAAAGTGTATCTTGGATTTGGTAAAATATTTGATTCAAATAATGGAACTGCTAACCCCTAAGGACCCAAGTACATTTGGGTACCTAAATTGAATTATGTTGCGTAAGTGTGCTTGAAATCCTCAAAACTTGACAACAAGTGGTATTTGGATAGTGGATGATCAAGACACATGACTGGAAATGCCAACCATTTCCTTTCACTTAAGAAAAAAGATGGAGGTGTGTCAGTGACCTTTGGTGACAAAGGTAAAGGTAAAATTGTGAGGATAGGTAAGATTGGTAAGAAAAACTCCCCAATTCTTGACAAAGTACTTTTGGTTAATGGTTTAAAATATAATTTTCTTAGTGTTAGTTAATTATGTGATAAAGGTTATAAAGTCATTTTTTAGTCTAAATCTTGCTTTGTGTTTATAATGCGTGATAATAAAATGTTATCTGTTAGTGAAAGAGTTGAAAATATTTATGTTATTGATTTGCAAGCTTTGTCTAACAAAGATGTCAAGTGCTTTTATTTCTATTAGTGATGACTCTTGGACTTAGCATAGAAGGCTTGCACATGCTAGCATGGACCTTCTTGTAAACTTGAACAAGGATGAGGTAATTGATGGCTACCAAAAATTAAGTTTCAAAAAGATAAGGTGTGTGATGCATGCCAAATCGGCAAGCAAGTCAAGAGCTCTTTTAAATCTATTCAGAAGGTATCTACTTCTAGACCCCTTCAATTGTTGCATATGGATTTGTTTGGTCTTGCTAGAGTAGCTAGCTTAGGTGGTGTATATTATGCTTTTATGATTGTTAATGACTACTTTAGGTATACTTGGGTTACATTCCTTGCTCATAAGGATGAATATTTTAATATTTTTGAGAAATTTTCAAAAAAGGTACAAAATGAAAAAAGTTTTCGGACTTTTTTTATTAGTAGTGATCACGGTAGAGAATTTGAAAATGAGAGATTTAAAAAGTTTTATAACTCACTAGGGATCACTCATAACTTTTCTTCTCCTAGGACTCCCCAACAAAATGGTGTTGTTGAAAGAAAAAATAAGACCTTTTTTAAACATGGGGAGGACTATGTCAAATGAATATAACTTACTTATTTTTGGGTGGAAGCTATTAATATAGCTTGTTACATTTTAAATAGAGTTTTAATTAGACCTTTTTTGAAGAAAACCCCTTATGAGCTATGAAATGACAAGAAACCTAAAGTATGTTATTTTAGAGTCTTTGATTGCAAATGCTTCATTTTGAATACCAAAATAGATCAAGGTATCTTCTTGGGGTACTTTATATCTAGTAAAACATATAGAGTCTTCTGTCGACACCATATTTTGGCCGACCCCTAGAATCAATAAAAATTCTTCTTTGAACAGCTAATCACGTTTCCGATCCCTCTTTGATAGGCGGTCACATTTCCGATCTCTCCTCACAAAGAATTGAATCAATGCTAAGTCCTCACATTCATTAAAGCCTCGCCGATCTCTCAAATCATTTACCGACCTCCCAAACCCGTTGTCGAATTTCTGGACCTGTCAAGTATATTCCTGATCTCTGTTGATAAATAAAATGAACTGGCACTAGACCTTTTCCTACCAGTTTTATTGCCGACCTCCTTTCCGAAAGTTTAAGAGCTAAAGTTTTGGTTCGATTTAATGAGGATTCCGATCTTAAGTGTTCAAGTTAAATTTTCAATCAAGTTCCGTCAAAGATTTCTTCCCTACCGATCTCATGCTTAAAGTGCTTTCCGATCTCTCATACTTAGATTAATAATCACATTTAGTTTTTGTTTCTTTGTGCTCATACAATCAAATACTCGGACAAACAATGGTTTAAAATTTTCCGATCACAATCATTCATTGAACAAAGAGGCATTCCATTTCATGTCATAATCTGTACAAGTTATTGGTGGGATCACCCCACCTGATCTACATTTGGATCACTCTCCCTCTCTCCTCACCTTGGCTTCCTCCTCACTATCTTCGCCGTCGCCCTGGAGCCAGGTCATCCATCCAGAGAAGTCCTCTTGTGGTAGCGCTTTTGGAGTTCGGCCAAGAGATCCTTATGAGCATTCACATAGGCTCGGCTATTCACGATACCATCTCTTCATCTTTTCCTTAAGCTCTTTGTCTTTCTCTGTAAGCTCCTTATCCTTCGCGTTAAGCTCCTCTATAAGTTGAGCGACACGAGCCGTTGGCTGAAGTGCTGGACTTCTCTCGAGAGCCCGTTCTCTTTCACCAGTGTCACGAGACTTTTCGCCACCGGTCTTCATGGTACTTCGCCCGTCCCTCGACTTGAGATATATAATCCCGAGCGGATGAGAGTTGGGATCGGAGGAAGCCAATTCTGATTTTTCTTCCCGACCTCCTTACCTGACGTTGAATCTTTTCCCGAACCATGGTGCGGTTCACGGACACTCCACATTCAAGCTCATGGATCGAGTCAAGATATCATCGAGACCATTCCGGATAGCTGTCCCGATCCTCCCGAAAGAAGATGGTAGACCCGGGACTTTGGCAAAATCGGGTTCTCCCTAACGATCAGTTATCCTTCAAGGAATCGATCAAGATCCGAGCGCCACGAGAAGAGGTCCTCCCGGAAGATTGAGAAGGCTCCTTTCCGTGCTTGGAATAAGCGAGAGAGGCGGGGTCGCTCTTCCGATCTAGGAGGAGATCCGACTTCAGGTGTTCGGTGGACCGAAGGTTGAGGTGGGTCTCTTTGTATCTCCCGTGTTCGTGACCGGTGTTTGAAGTCGTTTGAACGCTTCATCTCCTTTATCTTCCGAGATCTCTTTCTTTCTTTCGCTTTCCTAGAACCTTCACCACCCCCCATACCGCACGTAAAAGAGGTTAGTGAGATCGCTAAGGTCCCGAACCGAGATATAGAAAATACCAATGCCGAGGTCGAGAGCGGAAGTTCGCGATCTTGGCCGGTGATCGATGCATGGTCCAATGGTGCGATTCGGCGATCACCGCATTTGGACAGGAATATTTTAGAGTGGCGGCCTGACTTTTCAGCTCCATCACTATTAAGCTTTCCTCTTGACTCAGGGTAATGTGCTTCGGAAGCAGGGGCCCCTGGTACCACCAGCTACGAGGAAAGTCCTCAAAGCAGCTCGGATCTTTACTCCTCAGAATGAAGAACCGGTTCTTCCAATTCTTAAGGGATGAGGGCAGATCGGAAAAGAGTCCGCAATGAGGCTTCGCCTGAAAGAACCAGTGTTCGTCATCCTTTCGGCGAGTTAGTCTGTGCAGCTCGGCGAACACCTTAGCCGTAGGTCTGATTCCCTTAGCTCGGCATAGACCTCGGAAAGCTACCAAGATCCGCCACGAGTTGGGGTGAATTTGAACAATGGATGCTCGGTGAAGTTTTAGGACCTCCTTATAGAAATCGGCTAGAGGGAACCTCAGACCGGCCTTTAACTGTTCCTCGTACACCATGACCATGTCATTCTCTTCAAAAGAGTGATCGACACGAAGATCGCCATGGCACTTGATCAGCTCATATGAATCAGGACAAATATTGTATTCTTGAACAAACGATTGCAGATCGGATTCTCGAAGAACCGACGGAAGCTCGTCTATAGGAAGGGTCTCTCTCCTTGAAGAAGGTGCGAGCCTCGATGGTATGACCCGCCCCCGAGTTGGAGCGGAGGCCCTGGGAGGTTCTTGTTGAACGCTTGGCCCGACTGCCTCTTCTTTAGACGATGACCACGAGATCGAATCGAAGGAGGGCTCGCCGCTCTCGACCTTCTGACCGCTCATTTTCAAAAGAAACAAAGAATTTAAACTAAAAGAGGATCAAAGCCCTTACCGGAGTCTGATCGGCGTCGGAAGAACTTGAGAAAACGAGAGAACTTCGAAGTTGTGAGCAGGGGATTGAAAATGGAATGAGAGAACAACTGGCTAACCCTCCCACCCCTATTTATACTAGTCCGAGCATTTAATGCTCGCGAGGTTCTAGGCAGCGCATCGATTGGTGGGACTCGACAGCTGTTCTGACACTTCTCTCAAATATCCGAATGTTCAGAGATCGGTTAATTAGAGATCGGCATAATAAGTTAAATATTTTGAATAAAGGATCAGTTAAGTGTCATTCAGGTAAAGAACCAGATCGGATAACCACATTAGAGATCGGAAAATAATCAATGCAAAAATAATAAGATGATAACCGACAAAATAAAGTCTTTATTTTCAAAAGATCGGATTACATCATTTGGGCGATCTCTAGGGATCGGCTTACACTAACATTGGATCACATCATTTCTGTGATCTCTAGAGATCGGATTGCATTGAAAATAAAATACATCATTTGGGCGATCTCTAGGGATCGGACTACAATAAAGGTCTAACTACATCATTTGGGCGATCTCTAGAGATCTGATTACATTTTAGGATTACATCATTTGGGCGATCTCTAGAGACCGGTGGAACATCCTATCTAAAAGGCCTATGTCAAAGCCTAGTCTTGTGGCTGAATCAAAAGATGTGTTTGACCAGGAGACCGGCTGTTGGCATCGGATAGATGTGCAGCTCAGATGGGGTGACTATGACTCCCATGAAGATGAGAGACATCGTCACCGATGTTACCACTCGAAACCGACCCGCTGTCGGAACACCCAATGTGGAGGAAAACCGCTGTCGGAACACTCAATGTGATGAGAAACCGAATGAACTCAGTTGAGCGACTCGAGATCGGTACAACCAAGGTCCGCAATACAGATCGATCAAATCCAGTCCTCTCACCATCGTCAGTTAAGGTCATTCGATCACCGGGATCGTGAATTTTCAGTCGGTGAGTAAAGAAGTTCATCGGAAAAAGATCAAAGCCACAGTTATAGCCAGAACTTCCACCGGAGCAGCTAGAACAGGGAAAGTAAGAAAGGAAGAGAGGAAAATCAGATGAAAGAAATGTCTCTGTCAACAGGAGTATATATAGGGGAAAATGAGCATTTATTCTCGAGCGTAAAACGGCTTAACGCCGAATCGAGGGACAATTAATACTTTGACCAAGACCGGACCTGAAGAAGGGAAAAGATCGGAATAGTAGATCGGAAGGTGGGAGACCAGCACGAAAGGTCGGAAAGAACATGTGAAAGAGATCAGAAAGAGGAGGGATCGGTAGGCAAAAGAATAAGACAAATTCCAATAACCGTCGTCAGAATCAGAGCCGAGGTAGTTAAGGCGTTGCAGACGAGATCTCCACCGCACGCCAAAGAATCGCCCGCAATCTTGTGAGTGCGGGGTATGTCATGACAGTCCTGTACATCCCAATCTCCACCGTTGATCCCACTTGTAAGGACAAACCCGGAACCCTTAGATCAAGAGAGAAGACGACAATACCAGCGCCTTTCGCTCTTAGCCCTCGGATCGTTCCGGACAAGGAAATTTGGACCGTCAGATGGAAAGAAGAAAATGACAAATATTATGAAGAGTGATCTCAACCATTCATTTTGATTCTCTTTAATTCCTGAACCTCCGATCATGTCCTTCGAAATCTTGACCCTCCATCTCCCTCAAAATAAATCCTGACCCTTCACGAAGAGCACCCGATTCCTATAAATACCTGCATAAAAACTGTTCAAGGGACGGGCAAGAAAAAATAGACAAGAGGCTGTTATTATAGCAGAGGAACTCTGAAATTTCATTTGGCTTACTACTCTGCTACTTAGAAGTGTCAATCAAAAAGACTTTTGAAACAAGTTTTCTGAAGTGTTTTTCTTGAAAAGATTCTGAATACTGGAACTCTACATTTCCAGTTTGTTCATTATCTGGTCACACTCTCACTTTCTGCCATTTTATCATTTCTGTCCAAGCTCAACTTCATTCTATTCGGTTCTTTTCATCTTGATCAGTCGCATTTAGCTAAGCACCCTCCGGTTCTGAAGAACACCACTCTCGGGCTAATCGGTCCACGGTCTTATCCCTATTTGCCACCCCGTAACTATTTTAGTAGACCCGGCTCCTCACAGGTAAGAGTTCATACTGCTGTTTACGTTTATTTTCCGCACTTCTTTTGTTCTTCATACATCTGCAACTTTCTTCAAGATTATTTTGTACAAGAGAACCCAAGAAAAATGTTGTTGTAAGAGTTCATGCTACTGTTTTATTAAGTGTTTACGTTTATTTCCCGCATTTTCCTTGTTCTTCTCACATCTGCGATTTTCTTCAAGATCATTTCTGCACAAGCAATCCCAAAGAAAGTCACTCTCAAATCATCTTTTTAGTGATCAGTTCGTTTTATTGATCTCCGTCATTTCTGAAAACAAGTTTTTCTAACTCCTAGTAGTATGTAAATGGTTGGGTAAACGTAGGTAGCTGCAACTTAGGGGTCTCTTTTAAAAGAGAGAACATGAATAATACGTCAGGAAGATAGCCAAACTATTAGGCTGACGTAAACAGCAATTCGGCAAGATGTCATAAAGCGAAATAGAACCAAAGTAAACATAACAGAATAGATCGGATGTTAATAGATATTGGTAAAATGACTACATGAAAAGGTCAGTGAATCAAGTCTAGTGTTCCCCGTTCAGCCACAGGGTATCCAGAAACCTTATCCCCAGCATTTTTGAATGCCAGGATTCTTAGTTTTAGGTTCTTAGGACCCGTAGCTGTGGTTAAATTTTTTTAAAGGTCGGAAAAGTCTTTGTCCGGGTCCCGTCAAAATAGAAGAGGTCGGAAGAGTCCTTATCCTATCCTTGCCTAAAAGTTTTAAATCAACTCTTAAAGGAGATCGGAGGAGGATTCTTATCCGGTCTCCCTTCAAAATTTTGATAAACATTAAGTAGGGATCGGAGGAGAGTTCTTATCCGGTCTCAACCCAAAACATTAATAAATAACTCTAAAAGAGATCGGAGGAGGGTTCTTATCCGGTCTCCCCTCAAAATTTTAATAAACATTAAATAGGGATCGGAGGAGAGTTCTTATCCGGTCTCAACTCAAAACATTAATAAATAACTCTAAAAGAGATCGGAGGAGGGTTCTTATCCGGTCTCCCCTCAAAATTTTAATAAATAACTTAAAAGAGATCGGAGGAGAGTTCTTATCCGGTCTCAACCCAAAACATTAATAAATAACTCTAAAAGAGATCGGAGGAGGGTTCTTATCCGGTCTCCCTTCAAAATCTTAATAAACATTAAATAGGGATCGGAGGAGAGTTCTTATCCGGTCTCAACCCAAAACATTAATAAATAACTCCAAAAGAGATCGGAGGAGGGTTCTTATCCGGTCTCCCCTCAAAATTTTAATAAACATTAAATAGGGATCGGAGGAGAGTTCTTATCCGGTCTCAACTCAAAACATTAATAAATAACTCTAAAAGAGATCGGAGGAGGGTTCTTATCCGGTCTCCCCTCAAAATTTTAATAAATAACTTAAAAGAGATCGGAGGAGAGTTCTTATCCGATTCTCACACCCGTTCACTGAGGTTGTCTCATTTACTTATGTATCTGGGTAATCCAAATTTAGTGAAAAATCAAATATTCCTTCTACCAAAAGGATTAACATTGCCCCCTAAGCCCTCCTAACTAATTTATAAAGGACGCAGAATTAAATCTACTTACCCTTATTAAGGGACGAGGTGGGGTGCCTAACACCTTTAGAATCTCTGTTTTGAAGTGGTTTCATTTTTAATTTAACTTCTCAAATGGTTTTCTTTAGTTTCCCCCAAAACTAAGGTGGCGACTCCTCACTTTTTCCCACTTCGGTGAGTGATCGTCCAGGCGACCGCAAAATCCCATTGCGACAGCTTGGCGACTCCACTGGGGATATTATCCCCGGTCTAGTGGTTCAAAAGTAGATTTAATTTTGTCTGATCAAATTATAGTTAGATGGGTTCACTCGGCGATGTCTTATATGTTAATTATCATTACTGCTAACTATTTTGTTTTGCCTGTTCTATCTCTTACAGTGCTCTTCATTTCAAAAAGGAAAAAATGGAAAAAAATGGAAAAATAAAATCCCCCTAAATTGGGAAGAGGTAAAGGTGTCCCTTCACACACTGAACACTCACACAATGTCCTCACACACTATGGTCCTAACCCGGGCTTTCTTACCCTTTTAGGAAAGTAGGAGGGAGTCATGTAGCGGTGCAGTGGGTTTTACCCGTTAGTATCCGTGAAGGCTTACGCTCAAATTGAAACTCGCTCTATCCTTTGTGATACTCGTGGAATTTTCCGATAACATCATGGGGTAGAATGGGGCTCTCTTTCTGATGAGGCAATTTGGGAACCTGTGGCTTTTAGAAAATTAGTTCCTGAGCTAAACTATCACAATAGTTGAAGGCCGTAGTAAACTACCTCATAAGATAGAACTATCCAGGTAGGTAGCACTCACCCGGTGTTAGGAGTCTCCTTACTATAGGACAAAAAGGGGCATACTTTCTCTTACCCTATTCTGCTTTAATTTCCTTACATTTCATTTCTTTTGAGGGTAATCTTGAATCCTACTAGAACACCTACACATTTTCCTACTTTGATAAATGTGTACGTGTCACTCTGTCAACAGTATGATTCAAAGTTACCCTAATTTGTCTTACTAACGAATTTTCTCACAGGCATTACCAAACCAAGAGTCTGTAAAAGGATAGGCATCATTTTTATCATGGCATCCTCGAGTCAGTCGGCAGAAAAGGTTCAGAATGCTAAACTTTGGTCCAAATCAGCTCATAGTCCGGTACCCTCGCAAAATGATGCTTCCGAGGCACTGTGGCTCGCTACCTTCGCTAGATCTGAATAAAATAAGTCGAGAATGAAACGACCTCGAAGTGCTGTCTAACGGATGGAGGTCGCTTCCCGATCAGGCCAAGGTACATTTTGAAGAGAAGTACGGGAGGATTGCAACCTTAATGCAAGTCAAGGTCCAAATCCCGGCATTAAAAGCCATGTTGTCGGTTTGGAATCCTAAGTACGGGGTATTCTCTTTCAATGACATTGATACGGTCCCCACTATGGAAGAATATCAGGCATTGCTGGGGATCCCATACTCATTGCAAAACCGGATCTACTTACACCTCGAGCATAGGCAAACCTGGAAACGGTTGGCACATATGTTGGGTTCTCCCCCAGAAGAAGTAAAGTCCAAAGAAACTGCCAAGGGAAAAACACATGGTTGGTATTGGACATATCTCCAGAAAAGTTTAGATCAATGCCTCCAAGAGAAACAGTGGGACCGGGCTTCAGTAGCTCTCGCTTTGGGAATCTACGATGCGATTACATTCCGGGACCATTGGGAATCATAACTTGCAACGCGGTGGAAGTGTTCTGGACGGTGGAAAGGTAGCAGATTAATCCAATACCTGTAATCCTTGCGGAGACTTTATTAACCCTTACCTACTGCAGACAACAGGGTAGAGGATCCCTTAAGTGTTGTTCTCAACTGTTATACCTCTGGATTATCAGTCACATGTGTCCTGTGGAGACAAAAGGATTGACTTGGTACCTTGACCAGCCTCCCATGGAGAAGATGATCCGGTTAGTGATCAGCCCGAAAAATGAAAAACAGTGGTGGGAACGGATTTTGAGTTTCAATAGCCATGATTCTTGTTGGAGGAAGGCGTGGGCGTCAAGCCAACCCGTTTTGATCGATGCAGGGGTATTCGATCGGTGTCACGATCGGAGTAACCGGATACACAAGTTACACTCCGGCATTGGTAATGAGGTAGTTCGGCTCAACACAGTCTGTGATCAACATTGAAGAATACCACCAAGGTCGCTTCTACCACGAGCTCAAAGGAGAAGAAGGGTTGAAAAAGGCTCGCGAATCTTGGGAAAACGTCACTCTGATGGAGAAATCGCCTAAGGGCCCAAGCACCTCGGGCGATTATCTTAAATGGAGAGTGACGGGGCGAGAACATTCAAGCTGTGAAATTCGAAAGCGATAACCCGCTCAGAGATGTCCTATTAGAAGAAGCGAATGGCCATCTGGATGACTCACTACGAGAGGCTAATCGAGAACTCACAAGCTGCAGGAACAAATAAGGCATTTGAAGGACCAACAGAGAAACTTAAAAGGAGAGTAAGAAGACTTAAGGAAGAGGTAAGGGCCGAAAGGATGGGATTCGAGGAGCAAGAGGTGCGATGGGAAAAGGAAAAGACTCTCTTCAAGTGAGACCAAAGAAATAAAAGTGCGAGAATAGCAAGTTTCGGAAAGATGAAATACCAAGAGATACTCATCGAAGAGTATAAGCAAGAAAACAAAAAGAAGAAGCTCGAATTGAAAGAACAAGCACTACTCATCAACGATATCTTGAAAGAGTGTGCTAAAGAAAGGAAAGAGAAAGAAAAACAAGGTGCTCTCTATCAAGGACTGAAAGAGAATGTTGACCAGCTGGAGAGAACAATAGCACGGGGAAAACAAGAACTATTACCTGAATCCGAGTACGCTCTGAAAGCATTTGACCCATGAAGCAAGAAGAAAGGTTATATGAGTATCTCGAGAAAATGTCATCTTATTATAAAGAACCTTCCAGAGCCTAGGCCAATGTAAAAGATACGATGTACAAATTACTCAGTTAATGAAGTGATTTTTGGGCCATTGTTTAGCAAAATTTGTGAATGAATAGTATGACTCCCGTAGGAACTTCCTCGCTAGGGTTATGTGAAAAATTGAAATGCGCTATATGAACAGGTATCATAAATGCGCATTCAATCCCGTCATTCACGGTCAGACTATCGAACGATGCCATGATAAAGCTGAGGCGATTATCCTTTTTACAGATTTCAACCTGGCTCTCAAATGCCACTGTATCCTTCGTCCAGACCAGGACTTTTAGTTTCTTTGCAAAATTCGAAGTTTATTTAAAATTTTCTTTTTTACTCCTCACAGGAAATCAATATTGCTTCTAACAACGCAAGTCTGACCAAACTGCAGTTCAACCTCAGAGTGTACTTAACAAGATCTCGATGAAGAAGTCTAATGGAAGACCAGGAACAAGTACAGAACCTACAGGGTCAAGTGTCTGAACTAAAAGACCAGGTTTCAGAACTTATGAAGATGTTGAGGGAGATGTCCCATAATAGGCTCACTTCTGACCCTAACCTACCATTACCTCACCCACCTCCTACAACGGTTTAGTCTCACTAAGCTTCAACCTCCTTCACTTTCCAGCCATCAATCCGGGACCCGACCTTCACTGTCAATCAGGTGACCATAAATAATGACCCACCTTTTTCCTATTACCCCGCTATCTCAAATGCTGAGCCTCACCCTTCAATCCCGATCCCTCCAGTTTACTCCACCCCTCAGCTCCCAGTTGGAGGAGCGCATCATACGGTGGAAGGAGAACATAGGGCGAGAGAAAGCAGAAACTATCGGCTCTAGAAGAAAGGCGAGGGCAATAGAGGGGCTGAACATGTATGGTTCGATCGATGTGTAAATCACCGAGATTGGTGCGGATGTGGTGGTACCACCCAAATTCAAGGTTCGGATTTGACAAGTACACTGAAACTCAGATCCCGCATCGACTTGGCAACCTACATTGCCAAAATGTGCGCCTTAACAGAAGGCGATAGACTTCTCATTCACTTCTTTCACGAGAGCCTCTCGGAGCGACTACGAGATGGTGTATACAATTGGACAGGAGCAAGCTGCACTCCTGGAAGGATTTGGCCGATACCTTTCTAAAGCAGTACAAATTCAATTGTGATGCGGCACCCACAAGGAGAGACCTCCAGAACCTGGTATAGAAAGACCGGGAAGGTTTCAAGCAGTATGCCCAACGATGGAGGGAGAAGGCTGCAGAAGTATATCCTCCGGTGACTGACAATGAACTCTGCTCCCTATTCATCGAAACATTGAAGGCTCCTACTTCAACTTTGATGATTGGAAATACCTCCAACAGCTTCTCAGATATCATCCAAGCTGGTGAGAGAATTGAAGCTAATCTGAGAATAGGAAGACTACAGGAGTTGGCTGAGAACCCTGTAAAGAAGACTGCCAGCTTTGGCAAGAAGAAGGAGGGTGATGTGCACTCTGTCACCCGTCAGAATAATTACTCCCAGTTTCCCCAAAATAACTACCGGCCATATCCTCCCTCTCATGGCCAGACCATCGCAAACATTCCACCTTCTTTCCCTAATCATCCACAACCATGCCCACAATACGCCCCACCTACAAATTTCCAACCAAGACCACCACCTCCTCCAGCTCAACCAAGACCACCACAAAACAACCCGAGACCTCCAAGGAACCCTGATCCACCTCTTCCCCTCCCTCTCAGTGAAATATACCAATACCTTGTCGGTATAAACCAAATTGTACCAGTCCCCTTGGACCCAATCCAGCCGCCATATCCCAGGTGGTATGATGCCACTGCCCGTTGTGAGTATCACGGAGGAGCACAAGGGCACTCAACCGACAACTGCGGGGCACTCAGAGGAAGAGTGCACGCTTTAATCCGAAACGGGTGGTTGAAGATCGAGGGAAATGGTTCCCTCCCCAATGTTACCTCAAACCCACTGCCTAACCACAATGCGGGCAGTGGTGTAAATATGATAGAGTCTAAGGGAGAAGGATCAATACCAGAAGTGGATGAGCTGGTTCCATACTTTGAGGAGATTTTTACTGTAGCAACGAGGGAAGGCTACCTTTGCCCTCAGGTAACGGGATTCGAAGAGAATACGAGGTGTCCTTACCATGGAGAGGCAGCTGACCACGAGCTGCGAGATTGTGAGGGGTTCAGGCAAGAAGTCCGGAACTTATTGTCTCTCAGGGTTCTGAGATGCCAGACAAGGCTGAAGACAGAAAAAGGAGTGAACACCACTGGATACAGCCAGAACGCTTCTACCTCCAAACCCAGAATCACCTTCTCACCCCCGGTAGCCTCACCACCGGTAACAGTTATCCAAACTCCACCTCAGCTCCCCATCACCAATACTCACGCTGTCCCTTGGAACTATAACTTCCAAGTTTTCACTCAGGGAGCGTCAAGCAGTACATCCGCTCCTAGTCTTGCCTCACATCCGGCACCACCAAAACCATGTTTCGCTCCTCACGAGCACTTCAGAATGACTTATCTTTGGACACACTAGCAACATTACTCCCCAAACCAGTTCTCGGCCCGTTATTGCAACAAAATCCTCTCCACCTGAGCAAGAAGTCGAGTTTATAACTCGAAGTGGGAGGTGTTACGGGAACGAAGAAAGAGAGAAGAGAAAAGGGAAAGTAAAAATGGGAGAGTCATCCAGAAACACGGAAGAGGAGGTTGAGAAAGCGAGGAAGCGAGCCTATTGAGCACAAGGAAGATGAAGAAGCGCTACTCCAAATAATGAAACAGGCGAGTATGATGTGGTGGAGCGGTTGAGAAAAACACCGCCGGATTTCACTGTTATCACGATCCACGAGCTCGGAAGTGCACCGACAAGCCTTACAAAGAATCTGGATCAAGCCTTTGTGAACCCGACATTACTCGGGGCAATTTGAGAAGATAGTAGAACAAATCCGGGCATCGGCTTTGTAGCCTTTTCTGAAGAGGAGGTAGACCCCGCAGGCTTAGGGCACAATAAAGCTCTGCATGTAACTGTGAAATGCAAGGGTTGTATAGTGGCCAAGGTCCTCATCGATAACGGATCAGCCCTCAATGTACTGCCTAGCGCTACCTTAGCCAGGCTGCCGGTCGACCAATCATATATACGTCAGAGTGCTATGGTGGTAAGAGCCTTTGACGGTACCAGGAGAGAGGTGCTGGGAGACATTGACTTGCCAATCCAAGTCGGTGCATGTACTTTCAACGTCACGTTCCAGGTCATGAACATTGAGCCGGCTTACACTATGCTGTTGGGGAGGCCATGGATCCATTCTGCGAATGCTGTTCCTTCGACTTTGCACCAGAAGATCAAATACATTAAGGGGCGGCAAAATCATCACCGTGAGGGGCGAAGAGGCCATCTTGGTCACCAAGCGCAATCACTTCCCTATGTGGAAGCGGTAGAGAATCGTTGGAGAGTTCTTTCGAGTCCCTTGAGCTGCAAGATACCGGGAAGGAGGGGGCTATGGCTATGGTAGCCAAAGTGCTGTCAAAGAACGGGTATGAAGAGGGTAAAGGCCTAGGCGCCACATTACAAGGGATCGTGGAACCCATACCGGCTATTCAGAAGGTGGGCCGTAGTGGTTTGGGATATGAGGAGGATGCCCTCGTGGATGGGCGATTCTGGATGAGGAAAATACTTCGGGATCAGAGGTTTGACCAGAAGATGGGAAAGATGAAAATAGTCCCGAGGATCACGGAGATCTTCACCAAACCGGTCATTCAACATCCGAAAAATACAGAAGAATCACCCGATGATCCATCCATCGATGTCATCCAACTGGACTCCTTGTATGAGGCCCTAGTCTCGCCAAATGGTTGAGGCGGGAGTGAACAAGCTGGACAACGGAGGATATCCACGTACTCAATCTCGAGTAAAGTACCTCTGGTTATCTACACTTGATCACTTTGTCCATGGTGACAAGTGTAATACTGTAAATGGACCTTTTCTTACGGCATTAATATTATTAATGAATTGATAGCGCATTTTTAAATCCAACACTCTCTTTCTTTCCTTTTTAAATTCCATCCTTATAACATGTTCTATTCTTTATTCATTCAGGACCATTCATCAATTAACACCTAATAATCCAATAGACTCAGAAAATCCTGCAGTTAATTTTGAAATCCCCATAGCGCCATTACTTCAAGTGATTACGAGGAAGACCTTACAGAAGAAGACGATGAAAAGATGAACCCTCCCTCATGCCTTGTGAAAGCGAAGCGCACAATAAACTTAGGCACGGAGGAAGTAAAAGGGAACTTAAGGTAGTGGAGAGTGAGGAATTGGGAGATATGATATGTCTGCTTAAGGAATTCCTCGACGTGTTTTCCTGGAGCTATGATGATATGGTGGGTTTGGACCCTCAGATAGTGACGCACAAAATTCCCTTAATCCCAGGAACAATTCCGGTGAAGCAGAAACTAAGGAGAATGAATCCCGACACTCTGCTCAAGGTTCGGGATGAAGTCAAGAAAGCGATATGGCGGATTCTTGGAAGTGGTCAAATATCCCCAATGGGTGGCTAACGTCGTTCCGGTAATGAAGAAAGACGGGAGAGTCAGAGTGTGCGTTGACTACAGGGACCTTAATAAAGCTAGCTTGAAAGACGATTTCCCTCTCCCCCACATTGATGTGTTAGTTGACAATGCTGCGGGATTGGGCAGGTGTTCGTGTATTGATGGGGCATCAGGGTACAATCAGATCCCAATGGACGAAGAAGACAAGGATAAAGCGCTTTCATCACTCAATGGGAGTATTACGCTATCGGGTCATGCCCTTCGGGTTGAAAAATGCGGGGCTACTTACGGTAGCGCAATGGTCACATTATTCCATGACATGATGCATAAAGAAGTGGAGGTGTACGTGGATGATATGATCATTAAATCCGGGGAGAAGAGAGCCACGTTCGGTGATGAGGAGGGTATTGAAAGGCTCGGGAAGTACCACTTGAAGTGAACCACGCTAAATGCATATTCGGAGCTAAATCGGAAAGTTGTTGGGATTCATAGTAGCGAGAAAGGGATAGAAGTAGATCGGACAAGGTTCGAGCTATTCAAAAAATGCCATCCCCAAAAGCAGAAAGGAGGTGCGATTTTAGGAAAAGTGAACTACATTTGAGGTTTATTTCTAATCTTCTTGCCAAAGTGAGCCTATTTTGATTACTCGGAAAAACAACTCTACTCAATGGGATTGGTTTGTCAAGAGGCTTTTGAGAAAATCAAGCGTATCTGTCAAATCCACGGTATTGGTTCCACTGTGAGCGAGCCTTTGATCTGTACATGGCGATCCAGTGAATTCAATGGGATGTGTTTTGGGACAACATGATGATCTGCCGAAGAGAGGGCCATTTATTACCTGAGCAAGAAGTTCAATGATTGTGAGTCAAGGTATTCTTCCTTAGAAAAGACTTGCTGCGCGTTAGCCTGGACAGCAAATCGCCTCAAGCACTACATGTTGAATCACAAGACATGGCTTATCTCCAGGATGGATCCTATCAAGTATGTATTTGAAAGCCCATGCGTGCCAGGAAGGATAGCCAAGTGGCAGGTTATACTCTCCCAGTACGACATAGTCTACATGACCCGAAAAGCGGTGAAAGGCAGCGTAATTGCTGACCTCCTAGCAGAAAATCCTATCCAAGATTATGAAGCTCTGGATTTTGAGTTCCCGGATGAGCATATTAATGAAGTAGACTGCGAAGAGGAGAGGCCCGCCGATGTATGGGAAATGTATTTTGATGGAGCAGTCAATTTATCCGGAAACGGAATCGAGTATCTTGATATCCCGGACGGAAAACACTTCCCGATATTTGTCAAGTTGAGGTTTGGTATACCAACAATGTCGCAGTATGAAGCTTGTGTGATGGGTCTACAAGCTGCTATCGAAATGAAAATCAGAAAGTTGGAGGTGTACGGAGACTCGGCTCTGATAATTTATCAAGTCAAGGGAGAATGGCAAACTAAGGATCCCAAGTTGATCCCATATCAGAAATACTTACTGGAGCTGATCAAGGAATTCGAAGAAATCTCTTTCACTCATCTTAGCAGGGACAAGAATCAATTTGCCGATGCTTTAGCTACTCTAGCCGTTATGGCCCAAATGGAAGAAGGGCAGACAACTCAAGCATTGAGGGTTAAAGCAAGGGATGAACCGACCCTCGCTTCACGATTGAAGAAGAACCCGATGGAAAGCCTTGGTATCATGACATCCTGGTCTACTGTAGAACCGGAGAATTCCCCTCAGGGGCAACCAAAAATGAAAAGAAGACGATTCGGAGATTAGCATTGGGATACTTCCCCAGTGGAGAAACCCTATACAAGAGGAGCTCCAACGGCGAATTACTGAGATGTGTAGATGCAAAAGAAGCAAAGAGAATCCTCTTCGAGACACATGAGGGAAATTGTGCGACCCATGCCAATGGACACATGATGGCTAAGCAAATCATGCGACGTGGGTATTTTTGGACCACAATGGAGAGGGATAGCATCGAGTATTTCCGGAAGTGCCATAAGTGTCAGATCTATGCCGATCCGATGGCGTCCCACCTCATAAACTGTTCAACCTCGTCTCACCATGGCCTTTCGCAATGTGGGGCATCGATGTGATCGGTCCTATCAATCCTAAGGCATCCAATGGGCACAGATTCATCCTAGTGGCCATCGACTATTTCTCCAAATGGGTCGAAGCAACGTCGTATGCTCACATCACGCAGAACACGTTCCTTAAATTCTTCAAAAGCAACATCATCTGCCGGCATAGTCTCCCGAATGAAATTGTCACTGATAATGCCAAGAACTTGAATGGTCCAAAGATTCAAGAATTATGTGATCAATACAAAATCCGGCATCTCAATTCCTCCCGTCAGTCCCAGGATGAATGGAGCGATGGAAGGCGCAAACAAAAATTTAAAGAGGATAATCAGGAAAATGACGGTCACATATAGGGATTGGCATGATATGCTCCCTTACGCTCTTCACGCATACCGACTTAGTGAGGACTTCAACCGGTAACTCCATACTCATTTGGTCTATGGTATGGAGGCAGTATTGCCCATTGAAGTTGAAATTCCTTCCCTAAGAATCCTGAATGAGTCAGGAATTGATGAGTCAGAATGGATTCAGTCAAGGTTGGATCAGTTAAACTTGCTTGATGAGAAAAGGTTAGCAGCGGCATGTCATGGGCAATTATATCAGAGGAGAATAGCTAGGGCATTTGATAAAAGCGTTCGCCCACGCGAATTCCAACCCGGGGACTTAGTTCTGAAGAAAGTGCTGTCGAACCAAAACGATCCATGGGGCAAATGGTCACCAACATACGAGGGACCCTATGTGGTTAAAAGGGCATTTTCCGGAGGAGCCTTGATCTTGACCCAAATGGATGGCGAAGAGTTTCAGAGACCTGTGAATGCCGACACTGTCAAGAGGTATTATGCATAAACAAGTGAAGGATGAAAACTCGAAAGGGCGTCCAAAAAAAAAAAAAAAAAAAAAAAAAACTTGGGGTGAAAACCCGAAAGGGCATCCCAAGAACCAAAACGAAGAAATAAGGAAGGGGGTATGAAACCAAGGATGGAGACCGTTACGACAGGAGGCTTCAGAGAACTTGAAATTATGGCAGTTAAAAGACTTCAAAACCAACTATAAGGATTATGCGAAATCTATCCTTGTACCTTCCCTTTCAAAGTCTATCCATGTTTCTCTTGAAGCCATAATAAAGTCATACTTTATTCCTTCTGCTTTTGTTTTCCTATTTACTCACCTTTTAATACTATCCTTTATCTTTGTTTAATGTGCTATTAATTAGTTAAATTTTTGCCATAAGATTTGAATTAAAAAATTGATAACCTCACGTACTTTATTATGAGATTTGCAGGGAATGGCCGTTAAAAAAAAAAAAAAAAAAAAAAAAAAAAAAACTAGAGGTGAAAACAGAAAGGCTTACAGTTAAATGGACGGAAAGAAAGTGAAAACCAGAGGCGCTTTCCATAGAATAAGAAGAAAATCGAATGTAAGAGGGCATTTGAAGAAAATGGGGTTATAGGTCAAGTCTTGCAACTTCTTTTCCGTTAATCATCGGCCTTGGTATCTTGTTAAGTACACTTCGTCGGGAAAGAACTTCATGCGTCGAGGTTAGACTTGCCTTGTAAGTTGATTTTAATTTCATGCAATTTACATTTACGTTATCAACCTCGGTTCCTTGATCTAAGTTGATTTTAAATTTCATGCAATTTACATTTACATTATCAACCTCTGGTTCCTTGATCTAAGTTGATTTTAATTTCATGCAATTTACATTTCGTTATCAACCTCTGGTTCCTTGATCTAAGTTGATTTTAATTTCTGCGATTTACATTTACATTTATCAACCTCTGGTTCCTTGATCTAAGTTGATTTTAATTTCATGCAATTTACATTTCATTTATCAACCTCTGGTTCCTTGATCTAAGTTGATTTTAAATTTCATGGAATTTACATTTCATTATCAACCTCTGGTTCCTTGATCTAAGTTGATTTTAATTTCATGCAATTTACATTTCTGTTATCAACCTCTGGTTCCTTGA
Organism: Hevea brasiliensis; assembly: GCF_030052815.1. Classification (NCBI taxonomy): domain Eukaryota; kingdom Viridiplantae; phylum Streptophyta; class Magnoliopsida; order Malpighiales; family Euphorbiaceae; genus Hevea; species Hevea brasiliensis. The sequence continues at coordinate 91,607,707 of NC_079506.1, forward strand.
TCTAAGTTGATTTTAAATTTCATGGAATTTACATTTCTGTTATCAACCTCTGGTTCCTTGATCTAAGTTGATTTTAATTTCATGCAATTTACATTTCTGTTATCAACCTCTGGTTCCTTGATCTAAGTTGATTTTAAATTTCATGGAATTTACATTTCTGTTATCAACCTCTGGTTCCTTGATCTAAGTTGATTTTGATTTCTGTTATCAACCTCTGGTTCCTTGATCTAAGTTGATTTTGATTTCATGCAATTTACATTTCTGTTATCAACCTCTGGTTCTTCGATCTAAGTTGATTTTAATTTCAATTTTACGTTTCTGGATCCTTGTCTAAAGTTGATTTTAATTTTATTCCCGATTCTTTGATCCAAGTTAATTTGGGTCTAACTTCTGTTGCCTATTTCTAGGTCATTAACTTAGGTATGCTTTAGTTCCTTAACTTCAAACACCTAATCGCCCAAAATATGAGTCGGAATCTTTACATAATTCCTATACGGAAATTTTTCCTTTAATAGAAATTATGTAAAGAGGGGCAGCTGTCGACACCATATTTTGGCCGACCCCTAGAATCAATAAAAATTCTTCTTTGAACAAATTTAATCACGTTTTCGATCCCTCTTTGATAGGCGGTCACATTTCCGATCTCTCCTCACAAAGAATTGAATCAATGCTAAGTCCTCACATTCATTAAAGCCTCGCCGATCTCTCAAATCATTTACCGACCTCCCAAACCCGTTGTCGAATTTCCGGACCTGTCAAGTATATTCCTGATCTCTGTTGATAAATAAAATGAATTGGCACTAGATCTTTTCCTACCAGTTTTATTGCCGACCTCCTTTCCGAAAGTTTAAGAGCTAAAGTTTTGGTTCGATTTAATGAGGATTCCGATCTTAAGTGTTCAAGTTAAATTTTCAATCAAGTTCCGTTCAAAGATTTCTTCCCTACCGATCTCATGCTTAAAGTGCTTTCCGATCTCTCATACTTAGATTAATAATCACATTTAGTTTTTGTTTTGCTGTGCTCATACAATCAAATACTCAGACAAACAATGGTTTAAAATTTTCCGATCACAATCATTCATTGAACAAAGAGGCATTCCATTTCATGTCATAATCTGTACAGTTATTGGTGGGGATCACCCCACTGATCTACATTTGGATCACTCTCCTCTCTCCCTCACCTTCGGCTTCCTCCTCACTATCTTCGCCTCGCCCCTGGAGCCAGTCATCCATCCAGAGAAGTCCTCTTCGTGGTAGCGCTTTGGAGTTCGGCCAAGAGATCCTTATGAGCATTCACATAGGCTCCGGCTATTCCTGATACCATCTCTTCATCTTTTTCCTTAAGCTCTTTGTCTTTCTCTGTAAGCTCCTTATCCTTCGCGTTAAGCTCCTCTATAAGTTGAGCGACCTGAGCGGCTTCGTTGGCCTGAAGTGCCTGGACTTCTCTGAGAGTCCGTTCTCTTCACCAGTCACGAGACTTTTCGCCACCGGTCTTCATGGTACTTCGCCGTCCCTCGACTTGAGATATATAATCCCGAGCGGATGAGAGTTGGGATCGGAGGAAGCCAATTCTGATTTTTCTTCCCGACCTCCTTACCTGCACGTTGAATCTTTTCCCAACCATGGTCCGTTCACGGACACTCCACATTCAAGCTCATGGATCGAGTCAAGATATCATCGAGACCATTCCGGGATAGCTTGTCCCGATCCTCCTGAAAGAAGATGGTAGACCCCAGGACTTTGGCAAAATCGGGGTTCTCCCTAACAGTCCGGTTATCCTTCAAGGAATCGATCAGTATCTGAGCGCCACGAGAAGAGGTCCTCCCAGAAGATTGAGAAGGCTCCCTTTCCGTGCTTGGAATAACTGAGAGAGGCGGGGGCTGCTCTTCCGATCTAGGAGGAGATCTGATACTTGATGGTCGGCGGACCGAAGGTTGAGGTGGGTCTCTTTGTATCTCCCGTGTTCGTGACCGGTGTTTGAAGTCGTTCAACGCTTCATCTCCTTTATCTTCCGAGATCTCTCTTTCTTTCTTTCGCTTTCCTAGAACCTTCACCACCCGCCATACCGCATGTAAAAGAGGTTAGTGAGATCGCTAAGGTCCCGAGAACCGAGATATAGAAAATACCAATGCCGAGGTCGAGCGGAAGTTCGCGATCTTGGCGGTGATCGATTGCATGGTCCAATGGTGCGATTCGCGATCACCGCATTTGGACAGAATATTTTAGAGTGGCGGCCGACTTTTCAGCTCCATCACTATTAAGCTTTCCTCTTGACTCGTGGTAATGTGCTTCTGGCAGGGCCCTCGGTACCACCACTACGAGGAAAGTCCTCAAAGCTTCGGATCTTTACTCCTCGAATGAAGAACCGGTTCTTCCAATTCTTAAGGGATGAGGCAGATCGGAAAAGAGTCCGAATGAGGCTTCACTGAAAGAACCAGTGTTCGTCATCCTTTGGTGAGTTAGTGCATGCAGCTCGGCGAACACCTTAGCCGTAGGTCTGATTCCCTTAGCTCGGCATAGACCTCGGAAAGCTACCAAGATCCGCCACGAGTTGGGGTGAATTTGAACAATGGATGCTCGGTGAAGTTTTAGGACCTCCTTATAGAAATCGGCTAGAGGGAACCTCAGACCGACCTTTAACTGTTCCTCGTACACCATGAACATGTCACTCTCTTCAAAAGAGTGATCGACACGAAGATCGCCATGGCACTTGATCACTCATATGAATCGTGACAAATATTGTATTCTTGAACAAACGATTGCAGATCGGATTCTCAAGAACCGACGGAAGCTCGTCTATAGGAAGGGTCTCTCCTTGAAGAAGGTGCGAGCCTCGATGGTATGACCCGCCCCCGAGTTGGAGCGGAGGCCCTGGGAGGTTCTTGTTGAACGCTTGGCCCGACTGCCTCTTCTTCAGACGATGACCACGAGAACTGAATCGAAGGAGGGCTCGCCGCTCTCTGACCTTCGGCACCGTTCATTTTCAAAAGAAACAAAGAATTTAAATTAAAAGAGGATCAAAGCCCTTACCGAGTCCGATCGGCGTCTAAGAACTTGAGAAAACGAGAACTTCGAAGTTGTGAGCAGGGGATTGAAAATGGAATGAGAGAACAACTGGCTAACCCTCCCACCCCTATTTATACTAGTCCGAGCATTTAATGCTCGCGAGGTTCTAGGCAGCGCATCGATTGGTGGGACTCGACAGCTGTTCTGACACTTCTCTCAAATATCCGAATGTTCAGAGATCGGTTAATTAGAGATCGGCATAATAAGTTAAATATTTTGAATAAAGGATCAGTTAAGTGTCATTCAGGTAAAGAACCAGATCGGATAACCACATTAGAGATCGGAAAATAATCAATGCAAAAATAATAAGATGATAACCGACAAAATAAAGTCTTTATTTTCAAAAGATCGGATTACATCATTTGGGCGATCTCTAGGGATCGGATTACACTAACATTGGATCACATCATTTCTGTGATCTCTAGAGATCGGATTGCATTGAAAATAAAATACATCATTTGGGCGATCTCTAGGGATCGGACTACAATAAAGGTCTAACTACATCATTTGGGCGATCTCTAGAGATCTGATTACATTTTAGGATTACATCATTTGGGCGATCTCTAGAGACCGGTGGAACATCCTATCTAAAAGGCCTATGTCAAAGCCTAGTCTTGTGGCTGAATCAAAAGATGTGTTTGACCAGGAGACCGGCTGTTGGCATCGGATAGATGTGCAGCTCAGATGGGGTGACTATGACTCCCATGAAGATGAGAGACATCGTCACCGATGTTACCACTCGAAACCGACCCGCTGTCGGAACACCCAATGTGGAGGAAAACCGCTGTCGGAACACTCAATGTGATGAGAAACCGAATGAACTCAGTTGAGCGACTCGAGATCGGTACAACCAAGGTCCGCAATACAGATCGATCAAATCCAGTCCTCTCACCATCGTCAGTTAAGGTCATTCGATCACCGGGATCGTGAATTTTCAGTCGGTGAGTAAAGAAGTTCATCGGAAAAAGATCAAAGCCACAGTTATAGCCAGAACTTCCACCGGAGCAGCTAGAACAGGGAAAGTAAGAAAGGAAGAGAGGAAAATCAGATGAAAGAAATGTCTCTGTCAACAGGAGTATATATAGGGGAAAATGAGCATTTATTGCTGAGCAGAAAACGAAGCGAACGCTTCGGGAATCGAGGGACAATTAATACTTTGACCAAGACCGGACCTGAAGAAGGGAAAAGATCGGAATAGTAGATCGGAAGGTGGGAGACCAGCACGAAAGGTCGGAAAGAACATGTGAAAGAGATCAGAAAGAGGAGGGATCGGTAGGCAAAAAGAATAAGACAAATTCCAATAACCGTCGTCAGAATCAGAGCCGAGGTAGTTAAGGCGTTGCAGACGAGATCTCCACCGCACGCCAAAGAATCGCCCGCAATGCTGACAGGTGCCAGGGTATGTCATGACAGTCCTGTACATCCCAATCTCCACCGTTGATCCCACTTGTAAGGACAAACCCGGAACCCTTAGATCAAGAGAGAAGACGACAATACCAGCGCCTTTCGCTCTTAGCCCTCGGATCGTTCCGGACAAGGAAATTTGGACCGTCAGATGGAAAGAAGAAAATGACAAATATTATGAAGAGTGATCTCAACCATTCATTTTGATTCTCTTTAATTCCTGAACCTTCGATCATGTCCTTCGAAATCTTGACCCTCCATCTCCCTCAAAATAAATCCTGACCCTTCACGAAGAGCACCGGATTCCTATAAATACCTGCATAAAAACTGTTCAAGGGACGGGCAAGAAAAAATAGACAAGAGGCTGTTATTATAGCAGAGGAACTCTGAAATTTCATTTGGCTTACTACTCTGCTACTTAGAAGTGTCAATCAAAAAGACTTTTGAAACAAGTTTTCTGAAGTGTTTTTCTTGAAAAGATTCTGAATACTGGAACTCTACATTTCCAGTTTGTTCATTATCTGGTCACACTCTCACTTTCTGCCATTTTATCATTTCTGTCCAAGCTCAACTTCATTCTATTCGGTTCTTTTCATCTTGATCTGGTCGCATTTTAGCTAAGCACCCTCCAGTTTACGAAGAACACCACTCTCAGGCTAATCAGTCCACGGTCTTATCCCTATTTGCCACCCCGTAACTATTTTAGTAGACCCGGCTCCTCACAGGTAAGAGTTCATACTGCTGTTTACGTTTATTTTCTGCACTTCTTTTGTTCTTCATACATCTGCAACTTTCTTCAAGATTATTTTGTACAAGAGAACCCAAGAAAAATGTTGTTGTAAGAGTTCATGCTACTGTTTTATTAAGTGTTTACGTTTATTTCCCGCATTTTCCTTGTTCTTCTCACATCTGCGATTTTCTTCAAGATCATTTCTGCACAAGCAATCCCAAAGAAAGTCACTCTCAAATCATCTTTTTAGTGATCGATTGCTTTATTGATCTCCGTCATTTCAAAAACAAGTTTTTCTAACTCCTAGTAGTATGTAAATGGTTGGGTAAACGTAGGTAGCTGCAACTTAGGGGTCTCTTTTAAAAGAGAGAACATGAATAATACGTTAGGAAGATAGCCAAACTATTAGGCTGACGTAAACAGCAATTCGGCAAGATGTCATAAAGCGAAATAGAACCAAAGTAAACATAACAGAATAGATCGGATGTTAATAGATATTGGTAAAATGACTACATGAAAAGGTCAGTGAATCAAGTCTAGTGTTCCCCGTTCAGCCACAGGGTATCCAGAAACCTTATCCCCAGCATTTTTGAATGCCAGGATTCTTAGTTTTAGGTTCTTAGGACCCGTAGCTGTGGTTAAATTTTTTTAAAGGTCGGAAAAGTCTTTGTCCGGGTCCCGTCAAAATAGAAGAGGTTGGAAGAGTCCTTATCCTATCCTTGCCTAAAAGTTTTAAATCAACTCTTAAAGGAGATCGGAGGAGGATTCTTATCCGGTCTCCCTTCAAAATTTTGATAAACATTAAGTAGGGATCGGAGGAGAGTTCTTATCCGGTCTCAACCCAAAACATTAATAAATAACTCTAAAAGAGATCGGAGGAGGGTTCTTATCCGGTCTCCCCTCAAAATTTTAATAAACATTAAATAGGGATCGGAGGAGAGTTCTTATCCGGTCTCAACTCAAAACATTAATAAATAACTCTAAAAGAGATCGGAGGAGGGTTCTTATCCGGTCTCCCCTCAAAATTTTAATAAATAACTTAAAAGAGATCGGAGGAGAGTTCTTATCCGGTCTCAACCCAAAACATTAATAAATAACTCTAAAAGAGATCGGAGGAGGGTTCTTATCCGGTCTCCCTTCAAAATCTTAATAAACATTAAATAGGGATCGGAGGAGAGTTCTTATCCGGTCTCAACCCAAAACATTAATAAATAACTCCAAAAGAGATCGGAGGAGGGTTCTTATCCGGTCTCCCCTCAAAATTTTAATAAACATTAAATAGGGATCGGAGGAGAGTTCTTATCCGGTCTCAACTCAAAACATTAATAAATAACTCTAAAAGAGATCGAAGGAGGGTTCTTATCCGGTCTCCCCTCAAAATTTTAATAAATAACTTAAAAGAGATCGGAGGAGAGTTCTTATCCGATTCTCACACCCGTTCACTGAGGTTGTCTCATTTACTTATGTATCTGGGTAATCCAAATTTAGTGAAAAATCAAATATTCCTTCTACCAAAAGGATTAACATTGCCGCCTAAGCCCTCCTAACTAATTTATAAAGGACGCAGAATTAAATCTACTTACCCTTATTAAGGGACGAGGTGGGGTGCCTAACACCTTCCCCACCCGTTTACGGACCCCGAACTTAGAATCTCTGTTTTGAAGTGGTTTCATTTTTAATTTAACTTCTCAAATGGTTTTCTTTAGTTTTCCCCAAAACTAAGGTGGCGACTCCTCACTTTTTCCCACTTCGGTGAGTGATCGTCCAGGCGACCGCAAAATCCCATTGCGACATCTTCAATAAGAGAACTTTAGTTATTGAAGAGCCAATGCATGTTGTATTTAATGAAGCTAACCCCTTTAATCCTAGAAAGGATATTTCTTGTGATGTTGATATTGGAGATAATTTTAATGAGTTAATTCTTAGAGATCCTCAATTTAGTGAAAATCAAGATCAACTCAGGGAAGATCCCTTGAAGGAATTGGGAGATGATGAAGTTGAGCTTCAAGAGCAACAAGTTCAACTAGTTCCTCATAAAGGAGTTCAACAAGATCTATCTAAAGATTAGACCTTCAAAAAGGATCATCCTAAGGACCTAATCATTGGTGATACATTAAAAAGGGTAACAACTAGATCCTCTCTTAGAAATATATATAATAATCTTGCATTCATTTCTCAAATATAACCTAAGAGCATAAATGAGGCCATTAATGATGAAGGTTGGATACTTACAATGCAAAAGGAACTCAATCAATTTAAAAGGAATAAGGTTTGGACCATAGTTCTTAGGCCAAAGGATCATCCATTCATAGGCACCAAATGGGTGTTTAGAAATAAGTAGATGAGGATGGAAACATCACTAGGAATAAGGCTAGGTTAGAAGCCAAAGGCTATAAAAAAGAGTAGCACATTGACTATGATAAAACTTTTGCCCCTGTAGCTAGATTAGAAGCCATTAAAATTTTGCTTGCACATGTATCATACTTAAATTTTAAACTTTTTCAAATGGATGTTAAACGTGCTTTTTTAAATGGTTTTATTGATAAGGAGGTATATGTTGAGCAACCTTCTGGTTTTAAAAATCATGAGTTTCCAAATCATGTTTTTAAATTGACTAAAGCCTTGTATGGTTTGAAACAATCTCCTAGAGCTTGGTATGAAAGGCTTAGTAACTTTCTTTTACAAAATGGTTTTTCAAAAGGAAAAGTTGATACAACTCTTTTTGTTAAAATCATGAAAATAGCATCCTTACAGTGCAAATATATGTTGATGATATTATATTTGGTGCTACTAATGAATATTTGTGTGAAGAGTTTGCTAACACCATGAAAAGTGAGTTTGAGATGAGTATGATGGGAGAACTTAAGTTCTTCCTTGGGCTTCAAATCAAGCAAGCTAAGGATGACATCTTCATCAACCAAGCAAAGTATACTAAAGAGTTAATCAAGAGGCTTGGGATGGAGAATAGCAAGCCAAGTAGAACTCCAATGAGCACAAACACCAAACTTGACAAGGATGAAAAAGGAAAACCGATTAATGAAAAGCTCTATAGAGGTATGATAGGTAGTCTCTTATACTTCACGGCTAGTAGACCGGATATTATATTTTTCATATGTTTATGTGCCCGTTTTCAATCACATCCTAAAGAGGCTCATTTACATGCTGTTAAATGCATTCTCAAATACTTAAATGGTACATTGCATTTAGGCCTATGGTATCCTAGAAATGCATCTTTTGATTTGTGTTCCTACTCGGATGCTGACTTTGCAAGAAGTATCCTTGATAGGAAGAGTACCTTAGGTACTTGTCAACTCCTATGATACTCTTTAGTTTCTTGGTATAGCATGTGACACCCCTTACTCGTCTATAGTATAGCTGAGTAAGATATGTCACACAGTGTACCGGAACACCCTATTTTATTTTAATCATTTTTATTCTTCCTAATTTATTTCTTTCATAGTTATGAAGTAAAGTATAATTTATTTAAGTCATTTATTGAAATTATAATTTATTTAAGATTCTACAAATTTTATAAAAAATCCGGCAGAATGCCGGCTAAAAATGAATAAAACAGTTCTTTGGAACCTATGAAAAACACTTCCAAAATTTTCAATCAATCCCAAACTCCATTTCATCAACAAAATCCCAATATTTCTCATATATACTCCCATTCTCATTCATTCATTTCATATGAAATTCATATAAAAGTCATAAATAAATATTCACTTGTTCATTCATAAACACAATTTCCATAATTTACATCAATACTAAAATACATTACATAAGTCTTAATTACACATGAGAAAATAAAAGTTAATTACAAAATACCAAAATAAAACCTAGTGTCCTACCAATGCACTGATGACGGTGAGGTGACACGGACACTATGCAGAGCTGCAGAAGATCTCACCCAGTCTGTGGTCTACTGGGCTCTCGGTCGGTCTCTCCAGAACCTACGCGTGGAAAAAAGTAACGCGCTAAGCAATAATGCTTAGTGGTGCCAATAATAAAATAAAAAGAAATAACATAAAATAAATATGCAGTGCATGTCCTGATGTCTTATGCAAACACTTTTTCGATCATTATTGGTAATCTTATTTATTTTGTACCTGCTATATTCATAATTTCATTAAATTTATCCACTTGCATTTTTGGTTGCCCAAGTAACCTATACTAGATGACTGGACTGGATAAACAGATAAACTGGCACTGGGTATCTAGTACCTCGGGCCGTCACACCATCGGTCACATATGCATCTCCCAGTGTCCAACAGAACTGATAAGCTGTAATAACATTAGGCACAAGGCCAAGTATCAACACAATATCAGAATTGCTAAAAGTCATAAAATCACAGAATGACATAATGCTATATGCAGTATTGCTAACTGAACCCTATTGGTATGCCAACCCATCCAAACCAATCTTACTAGGTGGTGTACTAGGGCATGTTACACTTTTAAACTTTACAATTCTTGAAATTTAAGTTTAGATGTTACTATTCATTTCATTAGTCAACTAAAATGTTGACTTTTGCATAGATAATAGGTACATTGGTTCTAATACTCCCAACATACCATATTTTGCATTCTAAAATTGTTGGTATTGGTTGCCAATACCATTTCTAAGCTTTGTGTTAGTTATTCAAAATTTTCAGATTTTAAGTTTCATATTTATTGTTCTATTGGTAATTTGTACAGTAGGAATTTGGTAAAATTGTCTTCATGAAAGTTGTTTCTTATTTTGTCTAGTTACATTTCCTTTTTTTAATCACTCCATTTGGAGTTTTGTATATCAAGTTATGGCCTAAAAACCATAACTGGCCGGATTAGACAGAATCCAAAATTCTGGGCAAAACTGGTTCTATCAGATTTGGTAACCTAAGTTTGGTTGGCAATTTGACTAGGTTATAGTCAGAATTTGAATTTGTGTTTTTTCATAAAAGTTGTAGGTCTATTTCTCAGCTTTCTGCTGGTAAAATTTCAGGTCAATTGGACCTTTCTACACTGAGTTATGACCAAATGAATAGATATTGTTCATTTGGTCATTTTGCCCAGGCAGAATGCAAGTCACCCAGATTAGGATAATTTTTAGGTCAACTTAGTTTAGTTTTCTGGGTAAGGTTTCTTCACCAAAGTTGTGCCATTATGTGTCTAGTTTCATGTCCAATTAGCCTTGCACCAATTGAACTTATACAACTCCATTTATGGCTACCCAAACCTACTAGACTCACAACTAGTCCTGCAGGTCACCAAGGGCAGCATGCCTAAGGTCAACTTGGTTATCCTTACTCACTTCAATTCCTACTCATACATATTCAAATGGTCGCTAATTGACCATTACAACATCATTTTGTGTCCAATTATATCTACTCACATATTTGAGTTTCAAACCCTAACCCTAACATTCCAAAGTTACATTTTCTTGCACTAAACTCATAAACTAATGTTTTGAGTGATACAATCATATCAAGGGCAGCCCATTCACTCATTTAATCTAAAGAAACCATCAAGACCACAACAAATCCATGGCTGCCAAAAATAGAGTAACACCTTAACATGTTTATCTTCAATGAACTTACACATATCCTAGCTCAAATTTGCATTCTAACAAAAATTTAAAGGAAAGAATCAAAGATTTGGACACTAACCTCTTTTGCTAACTATTCCAAGTCTCCAAAACTTCCTTCTTTCTTCTTCTTTTTGCTGGCTAGAGGTTGTTCAATATGCAAGATCACTTTTTTGTGAAGCAAGGTAGTAATTTCAAGGTGATTTAGTGGGTGGTTCCAAGCTTGCCTTAAGCTTTCATGGAGGTTGGGTTGGGGAAATGGGTTACGACTGAAATGTTGAGGAAGAAAGGAGCATATTTCTTTTCTAATTTTTGGTCTCATTTATCCTCTTTCATTAGTTAATTAAGTGGTTATCTAATGGGATTGGTGGGTAAGTGTTTAATGACATCATATGATGTCATAATTAGCATTTTCTTTCATTTTCTTTTCTTCTCTTCTCTATTTATTTTCAATTTAATTTTTAGCAATATTTATTCACATTTTATTCATAATAATTTTTTACTTAACTGGACAAGTCGGCCACAAATCACCTCTGAAGGCGAAATGACCAAAATGCCCTTCGTTTGGCTTAACAGACTAAAATTGTCTGTACTGATTGAAAATTTTTTCTAAGCATTTTCTTGGCATTCTAATGCCATAGAACCCTCAATGACTCTTCTCTGGAGTCTTAAAAATTATTTTATGAATTTTCTCTTGGGTCTAGGGCTCCTAGTTGCGAGAACCGCAACTTCCCACTGGGTTACCCATCGCTAAGGCACCGGCTCATTTTAACTTGGTTGTATTTTATTTCTAAAATTTTTCCTAAATTTTTCTTATTAATATTTGAGTTAATTATGGTTCCTCACTTTAGTTTAAATATTTTTCCAATCGTTCTAACTATTCGGACTGACACTGGTCATCGGAACAGTAGAATGTACGGAGCTGCTACAGGGAGGGTGTTACATAGCAAAAAATAAAACTCGATTGCACTTTCTACACCCGAAGCTGAATATGTGACTGCGGGTCTTTGTTATAGCCAAAGACTTTGGATCAAACAACAATTAAGGGATTTCAAAGTGTCTTTTGATCATATTCCTATTAAATGTGATAACACAAGTGTAATCCATTTAACCAAGAATCCCATACAACACTCTAGAACTAAGCATATAGACATTAGACATTATTTTATATGTGATCATGTATTGAATAGTGATGTTGTTCTTGAGTTTGTTGATACTAATCACCGATTAGCTGATATATTTACAAAACCTTTTATGTGAAGATATGTTTAATTTCATTAAGAAAGAATTAGGCATGCTTGATAACTTTGATGATTGAATGTGTATATATTTTTTGAAAATTCTTGTTAAATTAGTGTATGTTTGGTGTTTTAAGATTTGTCTAATATTTTTCAAAATTTTTATGTGTTAAGAGTCTTATTTACTCAAAAGAAAAGGTTTTTGATGTTGTTGTGGTATTGAAAATGTTTTTCTAAGAATTTCAAGCAGAGGCACTTTAGGCAGCCGAAAGTCCTTGTTCTGACTGCCGAACCTTCAAATTTTTTTAAATCGGGCAGTAGCTAAAGCGACAGTTGAAAGCCATGATTTCGACTATCAAACCTAAACTTTGTAAAACCCCTAAACTCCCTCTCTCTCTTCAACTTTTCAGCTCTTTCTCTTTTATTTTCCTCTCTCACCCCCGAGTCTCTCCTCACTCAATTTTTAAATCAATTTTCCCTTGCACTCATTATTTTCAAACCTTCCTAAGCTCGATTTTACCATAATTTGCTATATTGGACCTCCTTAGGGTTTCATACTCCATTTAGTTGTTAATTTGTTGTGGCTCTTAGGAACTCTTTTCAAAATTCTTTTTGAGTTTCTTTTCTTTTGGATAAGTATTCAATCTATTCAATTAATTTTCATGTTATACAATATTAATTGATCAGAGATAGCTCAATGTTATTTTCTTAGTTGCTGTATGTATATATATATATATATATATATATGTTTGTGGCATCATGGTTTCTAAAGTCCAATGTTGAGATTTTGCTTAATTTAAGTCATTAGTCTTACTTGTTGTGAGTTAGATTTCTCTTTACTTATTGGTTCATATCTATGCTTGCTTTATGATATTGCATGCATATTGTGATTTATTGTTCACATGAATAGAATACTGATTTTTTATTTTGGTTAACACATGATCACAACACTACTTCTCATTAATTTAGATCATTCTCTTTGATTATCCTAAGAAAATTATTTGCCAAAATTCTGTTTGTTGCTTTAAATGGACTCCATGATAGTTTTACAAGTCATATTCACATGAAATTATTGAATTTGTATTGTAGTCTTTTTGGCTCTTTGTAGGATATTCTTGAGAGTAGTTGCTTAGTATGCTGCCTCTAGATTAAGCATTCACCATATATTTGTTTTAAATGTCTCATCAATACACTTATACTTATGTTAGGATTCAAATCAAATAAGTTATGCCTTGTCTTGAAAATGCACTTTATAAGTTTTTCATTAGATGAAGTGTTCTTATAATCTTCATATATTACCATGTGTTTCTATATCTTCAAAATTGGTTTTACAGTTGCTAAGGTTAGATATATATTTTTTAATAGTTGGTTGGTTTGAAAATACCTTGCACAATTGGTCGTGTTAAATTATTTCTTGGCCATTGACATTACTTTGTGCACACTATTGTATTTTTCCCTTTAAAATACTAATAATTTCACCAGCTAGTTTGTCACCTTGATAATGTTGTGCTTATTGGATTGACCATACAATTTGATATGTGTTGACTCTCTTACAACTAAAATAATTTTCGAATGATGCTAAGCTTAAGGCTTTGGCATGGTAGTAAGCGCTCAATCTTAGAATTGGTATCCTACAATTGGTGCCATTGTTAGGGAGATATATAGATAGTGTATTTTAATGATGCCAAAAGGGGGATATATGTAAATAGTGGATGTGACACATAGTATTGATATAGAATCTGAATAGAAATACCTTTATATATGTTTTTTGTATATTTATATAATGCTTTTTGGTATATATATGATATATATTTTGATCTATTGGATTGTAATTTAACCTTTAAATCATCATTATCTAGGATTTATTAAGTTAAAACCTCTCTTATTTGCTCTACAAATTCTAGATATTAAAGCATAAACTATTTTTTGAAAGGGATAGTACATTAAGGAAGAGAATTTTAGAAAAACACACACTTAACTTATGATTAATTTTCCTTATCCACTAATTATTTGTCATTACCAAAAAGGGGGAGATTATTGGACCCAGGGGTCTTAATCCATATTTTGATGTTAATAAACAATTAGTGTACTGTTAATCTACCTTGGAAGTGTTTGTATTAAGGTTATAGGTCCCAAGTTCAAAATTAAAAAATTGATTCAATTCAAGTTTGAAAGAGAGCAAAAAATTCAAGCAAAGATCAAGGAGATACTACAATGTAAATTTTTCTTTTATCTTATAAATCTCAATTGATTGGTTATGGTGGCTCAAGTGTAGGTGTCTCTAAATTTCTTAATGTCTTTATTTTTAATTTTTCTTGATCAAGGGGAGTAAAATGAAATTTTCACTTTGGAGAAATGCAAATTTATTGTTGAAAGTGTCTTCATTGAAAATTTTATTAAATTAGCTTTTCAATGGTTCAAAAGTATAAAAAATCCGAGTTTAAGTAAAAAAGTTATGAGTTTATGAATCTCTAAACTTCTTAATATCTCTATTTTTAACTTTTTCTTGACCAATGAGAGTAAAATGAAATTTTCACTTTTGGAGAATGCAAATTTGTTTATGAAAGTGTTTTCTTTGAAAATTCTATCAAATTAGCTTTTCAACAGTTCAAACGGATCAAAAATCCGAGTTCAAGTCAAAAAGTTATAAGTTTGTAAATCTCTAAACTTCTTAATGTCTCTATTTTTAACTATTCTTGACCAAGGAGGAGTAAAGTGAAATTTTCACTTTTCGTAAATGCAAATTTTTTTTTGAAAGTGTTGTCATTGAAAATTTATTAAATTAGCTTTCTAATGATTTAAACGGATCGAAAATTTATCTTAGTGTCTCTATTTTCAATTTTTCTTGATCAATGAGAGTAAAATGAAATTTTCACTTTTGAGAAATGCAAATTTGTTTTTGAAAGTGTCTTCATTGAAAATTTTATTAAATTAGCTTTCTAATAGTTCAAACGTATCAAAAATCTGAGTTCAAGTCAAAAAGTTATGAGTTTGTGAATTTCTATACTTTTTAGTATCTCTATTTTTAACTTTTTCTTGACTAACGGGAATAAAATGAAATTTTTAATTTTGAGAAATGCAAATTTATTTTTAAAAGTATTTTCAATGAAAAATTTATTAAATTAGATTTCCGACGGTTCAAACGGATAAAAAATCCAAGTTCAAGTAAAAAAGTTACGAGTTTGTGAATCTCTAAACTTCTTAGTATCTCTATTTTTAACTTTTCATGACCAAGGAGGATTAAAGTGAAATTTTCACTTTTGGGAAAATGCAAATTTGTTTTTGAAAGTATTTTCATTGAAAAATTTATTAAATTAGCTTTCTAACAGTTCAAACAGTTCGAAAATCATAGTACGAGTCAAAAAGTTATGAGTTTTTAAAGTCTAAGTGCCCTTTTGTTTAGAGAGCACTTCGGCAACCAAAAGTAGAAACTTCAGTAGCTGAAATTCACTCCTTAAATAATGATTTTTGAGTGTTTAAACTTTTTTTGTCCAAAGAATACTTCAGCAGCTGAAAGTGGAAACTTTAGCAGCCGAAGTTTACTTTTTGAATGGTATTTTTTGGCGCTTTAACCTTCGGCAGCCGAAGTAAAGAATTTCAACAGCCGAACCTGAGTTTCTAAAACTCGATAAAATAGAGTTTTGGATGGTTAAATGGCTATATTTACATTTAATGCACCCCAATAATTATTTTCTAGCCAAAACTATAAATAGGGGCTATTTATAACTAGAGGAAATGAACAACAATTATTTCTTAAGAATTTATTGTGTTCAAAAGATTTTTTTTTCTTCTCTTTCTCTAGAACTTCAGCTACTATAATTGATTATTGAGAGCTTGAAATTTTAAGCTGTGATTTCTTTGTTCTAAGAGTTAGTTCAAGGTTGTTGTGAACATTCATTGTAACTTGAGTGTGAGAGAGCATTAAATTGCTCTTGAGTGTAAAGGGATTTGTAAAGGAGTAAGGATTTGCTCTTGTAGTGATTGTAAGGAGTTTATTCTTCACCCAAAGAAGGATTTTAGTGGAGTTAACTCTCAAGGAAGGCCTTAAGGAGAGGACGTATGCTTGGGATAGCCGAACCTCTATAAAATTTCTTGTGTCCTTTTTTTCTTTCCTTTTCTTTGTGCTCTTCACTCGAAATTTTTCTTAACCTTCAAATTTTTTAATTAACACTCAATTCCCCTCCTCCCCCCCCCTTGGGTTGCTACAAAGGACAACACATGCTATATATTTTAATAATTAAAATTGTCACGACCCAACCTATGGGCCAGACCGGCACTAGGACCTGGGCCAGCCTAAAGCCCCCGAGGCCCGTAGTAAGCCTAACTGTTCATTTACCCAATGCTGAGGCCCATTTGGGCCCAATTTCAAGAAAACAAACGGACAGAGTCCGGCCATAAAATGGACTTACCAACGGGGAGTTTTTGACTCACCCGACGTTTAAACAAAATAAAGAATCAATTGGTGATCTCATCTCACCCTCCACATCCTCATTAAAATTATAATAAATGGTAGCTCAGCTCCCTCATCCATTCCATAAAATCTGAATTAAAATATTAAGTTTCTGGTCCAACATGATAATAATATTACGGACCAAATTCAAATAATTCTGCTAACACATGCGGAAATTCTAGGAGTAAATAAAATTACACAAATATCGATAAACAACTGCGAAGTATAAGCGAGTTAACCCGAATAAAAATATCCTCCTGCGGCTGTAAAAATTTTTGAGCAGGAGTGGCGTTCGACTCGAGTAAAATATCAATTTTAACCATAATCTCTATAACTATACGTAACTAATGCACCTGTAGAGTGAAATGCAACATCAACATCATATTCACATCATAGCATCAAAAGGTAATTTGGAGCACTCACACACCTGTAGCATCAATCATAATATATTGGGGTGATCCCTATCTGACTCTCTTAAATCCAACAGTGCAGTGAAGAACTCAAGCGGACTTTCGCTTAATAAACCAAATCGAGGTCCCAGTGAAGAACTCAAGCCGTGACTACCCCTCGAAGGCGGGTCCCGTGAAGAACTCAAGCGTGACTACCCCGTCCTATCCATAGTCCACACCACATCACCATGCGCCACGCATGCGCACGCTGCTGCTCCAAATTACCACAACAACACTCATGGCACATTATGATTATGAATGCAACATAATTCGTGCCTAGAGTTTAACTACATAAATATATGCATATAAGTGATGCATGGGCATCTTTGAACATATAATAATATCGAAATTACAATTAAAATTAATATTTTACTCACAAACTTGGCGACAAATTCTTTGTGGCGGTGGGCGGAGGAAGAAAGGCATCGCTCACTGACAATTACATTACATCTATTTAATAAATTTGACTCAATACAAACAAAGAAAAGATCAAATCGTCCTAAGTCGTGCAGAAAATCCGTGAGTCTCCTATACCTAGGACCTACCCAACTGCAAAAGGGCAAAAATGCACTTCTATATTCACAATCCATATATCAACAGTTCAATCATATCACACGACCCCTCTGGGCCCATCAAATCAATCATCCATCACAATACGCAAAATTTCAATTTAGTCCTTATTATTGATCATTTTTGCAAAAGCGCCCAAACAAGCTCTAAAAATTATAAAACTTTGCCCGTGGTCCTTAGCAATATTACTAAGCTATTGCAAAAGAATCGTAATTTTCTAAGCTACCACGAATATTTTATGGATTTTTAATCCTATTTAAGCACTAGAAAATTACGAAAAATAAGGTTCGGGTTTACCTTTGCGATTCCGACTTGAGGCAGCGCTCGGGGCGTCGACAATGGGGCTAGCCAAAACCTCGGTCCAATTCGGAGACTTTTCGTGCAGTGCATGCGGCGAAATTTGCGAACCGGTCAGCTGCCGAATTCCGCGAATCGAGGATACCTACGAAGCCCATAACACGGGGTTAGTACATAAATTTTCAGAATTTTCTAAGCTCATTTAATGGTCGAAAATACGCTGCGAAGTTAGTGGGACCCATCGAAAAGCGGTGTCGAAAAAATTCGAAATTTATGTCGTTGCGAAGCTCTCGGCGAATGGAGCGTCTTTGGTGGCCTCGGTTTCCTTGTGGGATTCACGGTTTTAGAAATCTAGCCCAAAAGTCGAAATGGGCTAAAATCTTCCGAGCAAAAATCGGACAATCGCTCGATGGATTTGGCGTTCTTGGTGTCTATGGAAAGCTCTCGAGTAGATGATTTGGACACAAGACCCGGTCCAATCGGTGGCGGATCGGCGGTTGGCGGGAAAGGCTGGAAGCGCGCCGCCTTGAGAAGGCGTTCATGCGCGTTTTCGGCCATTCGAGCGGCCGGCTATTTGAGGCGTGGCCGTCTTCTTGGCCCATTTGGTGGTGGCCGGTGGTGAGAGAGAGAGAAAGCGAGAGAGAAGAGGGGAGGGCGTCGCGGAGGAAGAAAAGAGAAGAGACGGTCCGATTCGGCCAGTCCGATCCGTCCGGTTCGATTCGGCGGTTCGATTCGAGACACAAAATTTTGAATTTTTACTGCCTCGGGGCCAGCGAGGTCAAAAATTCGAAAAATTCCATAAAACTCAAAAAAATACGTAGACTCCAAATATATTTTTAGTTTTGCCACGTGGTCTTTAAATTAATTTTTAAAAAATCATCAAAGTTTATATTTTCGGAAAATCAAACCCGATTTTTAAAATCCGAAAAATCTCAAAAAAATTTCTAAAATTCAAATAAAATTAAAATACCAAAAATACTCATAAATAATAAAATTTTGGGGTGTTACATTCTCCCCCCCTTACAGAAAAATTCGTCCTCGAATTTTTACACAAGCGAGAATAAAGCACATGATTATACATTGAACAAATAAGGGTACTTGCTACATGTCCCGTTCGACTCCCAGTGCACTCTTCCACAGTGACTCCTCCACAAAACCTTAACCATAGGGATCTGTTTTGATCTCGGTTTGTCTCACTTGGTAGTCCACTATGGCTCTGTTTGCTCCTCAAATGTCAAATTTTCTTTTAGCTCTATCACATCCATTGCGATACATAAGAAGGATCGGGAATGTATTTCTGAGCATGGAGATGTGAAACACGGGATGAGCGTGAGAGAGGTTGGGTGGTAGCTCAGCCGGTGAGCAAGCTGCTCCTACTCTGTCAGTAACCTCAAAGGTCCAATATCCAGGAGGTGCCAACTTGCCCTTCTTTCCAAATCTCATGACTCCCTTCATTGGAGAAACCTTGAGGAATACATAGTCGCCTTTGCAAACTCCACATCCCTCCGTGCAGAGTGCATAACTCTTACATCTGCTTTGAAAAGCTGTCTTGATCGTTCACGATTAAAGGAACTACCTCGAAGTGTCTTGCACTAGGTCTACATCATGCACCTTCGCTTCCCCATTTCTGTCCAACACGGAGGAGACCTACACTTTCTTCCATATAGTGCCTCATAGGGTGCAATCCCTATGCTTGAGTGATAACTGTTGTTATAGGCAAACTCCACTAAATCTAGCTGCTCATCCCATTGACCTCCAAAATCCAAGACACTCATGCGAAGCATGTCTTAGAGTGTTTGGATTGTCCTTTCAATTTGTCCGATGCATGCGAGGTGGAAGGCATCTTGAAGTTCAAGCTGTGTGCCAAGAGCCTCCTGCAACTTTCTCCAAAACCGAGAAGTGGCGGGGCCCTCATCGGATATTATGGGCAGGAACTCCATGCAATCGACTATTTCTCGAATGTAGGCGGGCATCTTGTGCCCACGAGAATATGTAGTCTTCACGGGTAGAAGTGAGCTGATTTGGTCAAGCGGTCTACAATTACCCATATCGAATCATATCCTCGCGTGAGTGCGAGGCAACCTTGATCACAAAATCCATAGTGATCATTTCCCACTTCCATTACGGGATAGGGAGCTCTTGCGGCTTCACTGACGGTCTCAGTGTTCAAACTTCACCTTACGACAAGTCAAGCACTTGGACACAAAGTCTGCAATGTCTCTCTTCATGCCATTCCACCAATAGCTATCTTTCACATCATGGTACATCTTGGTGGAACACAGGTGGACAGCATGCAGTGTATAGTGTGCCTCTCGCATGATTTCATTCTGAGGTTGTCCACATCGGGCACACATATCCTAGAACCTTGCACTAGGGCGCCATCATTGGCAAACCCAAACTCACCACCTTCACCTTCTTTGTACTCTTTCTATGATCTTCATCAATTGTTGGTCTCTGTCTTTGGGAAACTCTAACTCTGTCCCTCAAGTCGGCCTCCTTTGAAAAGTGAGCCAACAATACCCCCTCATCTGAAAGATCTAGGATTAAACCTTGATCCATCAACTCATGTACCTCTGAATCAATGGTCTCTTCTCTCTTGAAATGTCGTAAGCGCGGAAGATTTTACGCTCAAGGCATCTGCTACAACATTGGCCTTCCCGGGTGAGTGCTTGGATGGTGCAATCATAGTCTTTGAGCTCCATCCATCTCCTCTGTCTCAAGTTTAAGTCCCTCTGTTGGAAGATGTACTTTAAACTCTTGTGGTCGGTGTATATCTCGCACACTTCGCCATACGGTAGTGTCTCCAGTTTTTAGTGCAAAGATTACTGACGCCATTTCCAAATCATGGGTGGGGTAGTTACTGCTCATGCCTCTTGGTGCCTTGAAGCATAAGCCACTACCTTTCCATTACGCATCAAAACACACCTAGGCCAACTCTGGAGCGTCACAATACACGGTGTATCCTTCACCACTCACGGGTAGTGTCAACACGAGGCGGTGGTTAGACACTCCTTAAGCACGGAAACTCACCTCACGATCATCTGTCCAAATGAATGGAACATTCTTCTGGTCAACTTAGTTAAGGAGCCGCTATCTGGAGAAATCTTGTACAAACGCCTATAGTAGCGGCTAAACCCGGAAAACTTAGCACCTCGGTGGTTGTTGTAGGCCTAAGCCAATCGATTCTGACTTCAATTTTCTTGGGATCCACTTGAATACCGTCTCTAGAAACCACGTGTCCCAAGAATGAGATGCTTTCTAGCCAAAATTCACATTTGAAAATTTGGCGTATGGTGGTGCTCCCTCAAAGTCTGCAACACCATCCTCAAGTGCCACCGTGTTCTTCCTCGATCAGAAGTATACGAGAATGTCATCTATGAATACGATGACAAAGCGGTCAAAAATGGCTTGAACACCTGTTCATCAAGTCCATGAAATTCTTGGTGCATTAGTGAGTCCAAAAGACATCACCGGGAACTCATAATGACCATATCTTGTCACGAAAGCCGTTTTGGACACGTCCTCATTCTGATTCTCAATTGATGGTAGCACGACGCGAGTTTATCTTGGAAAAGAATCTAGCTCCTTGGGTGATCAAACAAATCATCGATCAGGAAGTGGATACTTGTTCTTCACGATCACCTTGTTCGGTATGCGTAGTCGATACACAACCTCAATGACCCATCCTTCTTTCTCACAAATAGAGCAGGAGCACCCGGTGAAGTGCTCGGACGTATGAAACCCTTGTCCAAAAGCTCCTGTAGTTGCTCCTTCAGCTCTTTCAATTCTGCTGGTGCCATCCTGTAAGGTGGCATGGATATGGGGTTTGTACCCGGAATAACATCAATGCAGAACTCTATTCCCCTTTCTGGTGGCAACCCTGGAAGCTCTTCAGGGAAGACATCCATGAATTCTCTGACAACAGGAACATTTTCCATGCTGACATCTTCTACAGATGTATCTCTCACCAATGCCAAATACCCTTGGCATCCACGCCTCAACATTTTTCTGGCACTAATCGCTGACACCAAATTATATGGAGCCACGCTCCTGTCACCATCAAAGCTAAACTCTTCCACACCAGGTATGTGGAAGTATACCTTTTTGTTCCTGCAGTCTAAGGTGGCATAATGAGTTGCCAACCAGTCCATCCCCAGGATTACATGAAATCCATTCTTGGTAGAGGAACCAAGTCTGTGGGAGGATCTTTCCATCCACTACCCTTTGGGCTACCGGAAATACCATGTCTACATCTATGTTGTCACTAAGTGGGGTAGCTCTTGACAAAGGGCACTCTAAAGTTGTAGGGTTTCTACCCAACCTCATGGCAAACACGGGGAGACAAATGAGTGCGTAGCACCGGATCTATCAAAACACGAGCCTCATGAAGCAGGACAGAAGAATACACGCCTGGCGCATTTGAAGCTTGAGCATCACGGTGGGTCGGGGTGAAAACCCGAGCTTGACCCCTACTGAGTGGCGAGAACCACGTCTGACTTCTACCTCTGATCGCCTCCAAATCCATGTCCCCCTTGTCCTCGGCCTGTTGGCCATGAACTAGCTGCTGCCATGTTGGGCGCCGGATACAAGCTGTCGAGGAACATTACATGAGAACCTGTGACCCCATCGTGGCTCATTGAACATGGGGCATTCTCTAGCAAAGTGACCGGTTGGCCACACAGAAGCATACTCTGATCCCATCAAACAAGGTCTGAATGTCCTCTTCCACACTGTGCACAAGGTGCCAAGGAGGATCTGAGCAGGACCAGGCTTTGTACCAGGCTGTGACCGCTTCTTTGGATCAGTACCACAGTGCAGATCCTCGTGGTTTGTGTCTAAAACCACTTTTCTTGTTCCTACTCTTTCCTCTGTAATTACTCGGCCACCACTATCAGAGTACCCATGGAAGGACACACGAGGAACCCTCTGCTCTATTTTCTTTGCTCTTCATTTGTCATCTCTGGCATAAGCGATCTCAATCTGTCTAGCTCGGTCAACCACCACATCAAAGGCGATCGGACATCATGGCTAGGTTTGCATATCTCTGTCAAGCCCCTTTAGGAATCTTTTCACCTTAATAGTCTCTGTGAATCTGCTTTGTAGGGGCATATCTGCTCAATTCGAAGTGCTGTAGCATATTCATCTACAAACTGCCATTACGTCTTAAGGCCTCAAAGGCCACTTTTACGATCTCTGAAACTTTACGGCACAAACCGATTGATAAAAGTTCCTGGCCCAGGCCCATGTCAAACCCTCCATCCAGGGTAACACGTAGTCATTCATCCATTGCCTAGGCATGGGCCCCATGACGTGCTGCATACACTCTATCAATCTTCTATCAGTCAACTGTAATTCTGTTCCTGCCTGTCTGCAGGAATCCAAAAACCGATATGCATCGTCTGACACATCATAGGTACCAGGCACCAACTTCTTGAAATTTATGATCTGTTTGTAAGATTCCTCTCTTGGTGCGGTGGACTGCTGCTGCTGTGGAGGGTGGACCATATACTGCGCCATCATGTCGATGGTTCTCTGCGAACCCGGCTAGAGTAGGCGCCATGGGGTCCATAGGACCTGTGCCATGAAAGCCCATTCTGAGCGTGGGTAGCGCTCTTCTACTTGGCGGCTCTAGGCCTCTACCCGCCTCCTCGGGGCGGCGCCTCATCTGTCTTGACACCTCGTCGAGGCACATCGGCTCTGTGCGATGGCGGCTCTCACCTTCTACGCATTTTACTGAAATTCTGCAGCATTAGCCAACTACATTCATAACTGCACATTTTACAGCTCTATAGACTCATATTTATACATAACATATGGAGCGAAACTAGAAGCAAAGATGACAATGCAAGGCGAATGTGGACCTATATTTCGCATGTGACTCTAGTATACTCTTCCCAACACTTTAGACAACATTCCCTAAGAATGGAGCCTAAGCTCGATACCACATTTGTCACGACCCAACCTATGGGCGGGACCGCACTAGGACACAGGCGACCCTAAAGCCCCAGGGCCGTAGTAAGCCTAGCTGTTCATTTACCCAATCTTTGAGGCCCATTTGGGCCCAATTTCAAGAAAACAAGCAGACAGTCAGGCCATAAAATGGACTTACCAGCGGGAGTTTTTGACTCACGACTGTAAACACAATAAACAATCCATTGGGAGCTCGGCTCACCCTCCACATACTCATCAACATAATAATAAATGGGAGCTCGGCTCCTCATCCAATCCATCAAAGCAGGACTTAAAATATTAAGTTTCTGGGTCCAACATGATAATAATATTACGGACCAAATTCAAATAATTCACGCTAACACATGCGAAAATTCTAGGAGTAAATAAAATTACACAAATATCGATAAACAACTGCGAAGTATAAGCGAGTTAACCTGAATAAAATATCCTCCTGCGGCTGTAAAAATTTTGAGCAGGAGTGGCGTTCGACTCGAGAGAGTAAAATATCAATTTTAACCATAATCTCTATAACTATACGC